>NC_068984.1:135333311-135333800 GCF_001194135.2 Octopus bimaculoides | reverse complement strand
AGAGAGAGAGAGAGAGAGAGAGAGAGAGAGAGAGAGAGAGAGAGAGAGAGAGAGAATACATTGTTAATCGGAGTCGGAGCGTGAGAAATAGGAGGACATTGCATGTATTAAAAGATATTAGGTTATGGCTCGGAATCACGACTGGTTAGGCGATCAACGATTGTTGGATACGTTAAACTGTTATTCAGCTATTTTTATATAAGATAAAGCATAGTAAAATGTTTATACGTTCTCCATGGTAAAATACAATAAAATGTGAATCCATAACTATTCCAGTAATACCAGAAATAAATACGTGATGTATGTCATATGCAATGCTGCAAGACATACTTTCAAAATATAGTAATTGTATACACAAGCGTAATATCCCGACACACCATAATAAAATAGAAAAAACCCAGTATAAGGAAAACTAAAGAAACATCTGTAAGCATACATAAATACATATATGCATATATATATATATATATATATATATATATATATATA
>NC_068984.1:135315589-135330589 GCF_001194135.2 Octopus bimaculoides | reverse complement strand
GTTGATATTCAACGTATACAATGGAACGATTAATATCGTGAATCAACACTTTTGAGCATATTTCTTTAGAATCTCCGTTGAAGTATTGTAGCGGAGAAGCAACCAATTTAACGACTTTTCCCAGTCATATGCATTATTTCAACTGTCTTTGATCATGACACGCAAAATGGCAAAAGCACCCAAGCTCGATAACCTAAGTGCAACTGCTGCTGTTTCGTTTAACTCCAAAGGAGACAACTTAAGTCACCTACATACTAGTAACAGAAGACTTTCAGATGTGTATATTACACAAAGTCTACAGAATATTCGATAAAGATGTTTTACATGGTGTTTAGAACGATCCATAAGTTGTCATAAAATTTCAGCAAATTTTGTCATTCTTTGAATTGTTCACCTATACAAATATACACAATGACATCACTCGAATAAATTATATATTAACAGTCTACAACTTCTATTCTTTATAATTTCTCTGTCACACACACGCGCACACATACACATATATAGATGCAAAATTACATAAACACACACACATACACACCTTTAGAGTGATATATATTTCAAATGATGATCTACAACTTGCGTTTGCAATTATTTCATCAATAATCCAGCATATATACGTCTTCAGAATATATAATCGAATTTTGTAAGCATAATATCTACAAAAGATTATGTGATTAGCAGCTACATTAGATTCTTCGAATTTATTATTTCCATCACACTGTAATGTATTCTATATCGTCGTTACCAAGCAATCGAAAACTAGAAGCACTTCCTAGAATGTTTACAAAGAGGTTTGTGCTCTCATACAAAGCTTTAATTCATCAGACTATTACTTTAACAATTACAACACCACACATACTCTCTGTCTCTCACTCTGTCTTCTCTCTCTCTCTCTCTCACTCTCTCTCTCTCTCTCTCTCTCTCTCTCTCTCTCTCTCTCTCTCTCTCTCTCTCTCTCTCTCTCTCTCACACACACACACACACACACAAACACACATACACACACACACACACATACTTATATAGATTTTCAGAATGAGATAAAAATCCAAGGCTGTGAAAGATTTTTGAACTCTAAAATCTTTCACAGCCTTGAATTTTTATCTCATTCTGATTTTTTTTTTATATATACACATGCTGATATATGACCTACGTTGGACTCCTCATTCGCATAATCAGCGAACGTGGAGCTTAACTATAGTCTGTCCAAAGCACTTGCTCAGCATTACCTGCCACCTTTGGGTCTTATTGAAACCATTACCTATCATAACCTCTCTCCCTCTCTCTCTCTCTCTCTATGTATATATATATATATATATATACAGAATAACATTTTCTATATATGTCCTTTCGCGGAATCAAGATAATCTCACATAACGTGCTCCTTACTACACCAAACGTAGGTATGTTATTGAACGAACACAGTGATCCACGAACGATCAACGCTGTGACATGCGCTGAACCCCGACAGTTTCTTATTGTATTGAAACAGGTCAGTCCACTGTTAGTACCGTGGGAGTCGTTAGGATACTTTCACAAAATATACATATGCAGATTGATACATGGATACATGATCAGGAACATGAACGATATTGCGCGATAGGAAACATTTTAAAGGGCTAAATGCTTTCTCTGATTTATTACAATTTATGGGTGATTTAACTCGCTTAGTCCGGTGAATTATATACCGGCACGTTGTTTAAGAATACATGCGGGAATCACATACTACTTTTACGAGTTAATTTATGTTTCAATGATATTGCAAACCTGAACAGTATCAACCGTTTTTGATACAATTGAATATATGCTAATTACTAATATATGTTAATTACAAAACATATAATGATGTGGAAATAATTATTTGATAATTCAAATTCACTTCAGATGAATAATATTTCAATTAAAAACAACAAAGATTTATAGTGATATTTTAAATAGGGAAATGATTATTCCCAACTATAATCTCACGTGACTATGTCTAATATTTATTAATGAATAGTTTGTACCAATTATTACATTTCAAAATTGAAACAACTCGTAATTATTGCATTGCGATCGATATCTGAGGCATTATTGATTACATACACCATAAAACTTTACAACGGTGATGGAGTTGATAATGAAAATTAATACTTCATTTTATATTATTGCTGAGAAATTATTAAGCTTATCTCATTATAATATAAACATCATTACATGTATATATGGATCGATGGATTGATGTCCTTTCCAATCGATTTTACGATGCAAGTATCGATAAATATTCTAAATGAGCCTCCAGTTCCATTTTCTTTTGTTTTACCTCTGTTCTCGGATTTTAGAACCTTTCTTCAGTCCGGGAATAATAGGTATTGATTTTTACACAATGTAGATACTCCGAGAGTATTGTGGAATGTTCATTTTCCTTCCAGGTTGTATGATAGATGTACATCTTCATCAGGGAAGCAATTCGTGGCAGAGTTAATTTGCATTTCATTAGATATGGACGTACACTGTCCACAGAATTTCCAAGCTCTCCTAACGCATCAAGGAGGAAATGCCAGATTAATTCCACCGCGATATATGTTGAACCGTTACAAGTCCGCTGTTGAGATCAGACGACTGAGGAGATTTGTGTAGAGTGTTGTAGATCATGCAGGAAAGAACTTTAAGAAACTGTTAGCTCAGAAAGTATGAATTTATCTATCACAGGGGTAATAAAACTTTGCATATTACCATTATATAAATGTAGCACTGGGCTAGATTTTAAATGGAATGAAATGCATTTTATTAGAACAAGCAGAAATAGAGAGAAAAACCAGTATCATTCGTATAAAAGTAACTGTAAATTATTATGATTATTACGTATTTCTGTAATGTAGAAAACAATAAATTTGAGTTACCAATTTGGTAAAAAACATATTTATATCTGAAATATTCTCTGAATTTTGAAACAAAATTCTATATTATTAGGGCATCTTTTGTAGAAAGCTCGCAGTAGCACATGTTGCTATTTAAGAAGTGTAAGGCGGCGGGATCTCAGAATAGTTAGCATGCCGGGCAAAATTCTTACTGGTATTTCGTCCGTCTTTATATTAGAAGTTCAAAATCTACGAAGGTTGATCCTGCCTGTCATCGTCCTGGAATCTATAAAATAACAAGCAGTTAAACACTGGGGTCGAAGTAATTGTCGTATCTCCTTCCCCGAGATTGCTGGCCTTGAATCAAAATCTGAAACTGATATTTGACATAAGTATTTAACTGGCATAAACTGGAATGTCATATCACAATTTCAGCATGTTTTTGGTATTTTGGGGAAAACATAGGAATTACGAATATGTTCTTAAATATCTTATTTATTATGCCCACTGCATAACGCGTTCACAAAATTGTTTTGTGGGAACATTTTATCGAAATAGGGCGCATTTTATCATAAAACGTATATTTGTTGTATACATTTGCTCAACAAATACGTAAAATATTAAAAAAGCCAATAAAAACGATTTTCCAATTCAAAATGGTTGAACTAAAGATCAGTCCTCGTTGGAATCGAAATCAGATATAATAAAAAGCCAAAAAACATTTGTACTGCTGCATTTCTATTTTGTAATGTGATTTTTATTACTCCTCAGAATGAATTCCTAATGGCGTTTTCCCTGAAGAGTAAATTGAGTTATTGAAATCACTGTACTTGTTTCCATTCGAGGCCTATTTTTGCTTTATATTGTTCAGTAAATTTATAGTACATAGCATATCTTGACTTATGATTCATGTAGAATTCACTTTCTAGATTACGGTAAATGTATGGCATTTTATGTGTGTTGCATACATCTGGGAAAGATCTACTTGCCTATATTTAGTGACAGAGTCTCAGGTTATATTCTGCTTTTGTTCAATGCAATTATTTTGTTTTATTTCTTCACACAATAATAACGTGCTGTATCAATTTGTTACTTTGAACATTCATACGACTAGTTTCTATTCTGAAAATTAAAATTAGAATTATGCCCGATGTAACATGAGACCTAATTGATGCGATGACTCGAGAAGATTATGTTTATTTCTTTTTCCAATGCATAAATTAAAAATCTACTTTAATCATTGAAACAGTATGTAGATTTTATTCTTCCCAATCGATGTCTGCTGTTTGATTTGACAAAACGTTTAATGAAGCGTATACAGCTGAATGTTTTTTTCCATTATTAAAGTAAAGAAATGCTATTCTTCTCCAATAAACATAGAGACGATCTTTCTCACATGTGTTCGGCGAGAAATGATAATACATAACAGCTCCTTAGATTAGCGATGCAAAAACGTTTCATAGAAAATAAAATAAAATTGAATATGCTGAAAAATTAACGTTTAAGTATTTCACTCAAATCGTGCCGCCTTTTATAACCTCTTCAAATGACATCACCTTGTAAATAATTATTTACAGCAAACATAATACTGAACCAATTTTTTGTTTTCGGTTTTTCACTTTTTATTGTTGTTATATGAAAGAGAAATACAGAATAAAATAGTTTGACTGAAATAGGTTTTGAATTATTCATGTCAATAAATTTCTATTTCTTCAAGTGATTTAACCCAATTATGATCAGGTGACAGCTATTATCACCATTATGCTTCTAGTTTTGTGAGATCGAATCAATAGAGAATAATAAACACATTGTTCAATTAAGGTGACAGAAATCAGGAATACATACAAATACCTAACCACAACAATAGCTTTGTTAATCACACTCTATATCATAGAAGCTAAATTCGCTGTCAGAAATGCCAAAGAATTTATATCTTGTCTTACTTAAGGGCTATCGATTGTATCTTTTATTGATTATATTTTTGTAGGCAAATATATGATTTCAAACAAAATTTGCTTCATTCGCTCTGAATGCCGTATTTCTAACCTCTAAGCAAATTAAGAATTAAATTGTAAATATAATAATTGTTACAGTAAATGTAATAAAATCGTAGCTCTTAGAATGATGAAATAAAAGAAAAAGGAAGAGAACCGGAGAAAAAATGTTGGATGGCATATACCTATTATAGTATCGAATCATTTAATATTTGCGGTGAGCTGGCAGAATCGTTAGCACGGCGGGCGAAATGTTTAGCGGTATTTCGTCAGCCGTTACGTTCTGAGTTCAAATTTCGCCGAGGTCGACTTTGCCTTTCATCCTTTCGGGATAGCTTAAATAAGTACCACTTACGCACTGGGGTCGATGTAATCGTCTTAATCCTTTTGTCTGTCCATCTTTGTTCCTTCTGTGTTTAGCCCCCTTGGGGCAATAAAGAAATAAATATTTACACGTTCATCACGATTATTTGCCAGAATGGAAATTCTTTCGGAGAAGCAATCAAAGATTGCAGAGTTATATCGCACATATTCCAAATCCGGTTTACTTCTGACCAAATTTCATATCGATTATGAATTACGAAAAAAAAAAACTTAAGAGAGAAACTGCATAAGTATCGTTTATCTTTTTTTTATGTTTTTTTCAGTCATTAAACTGCGGCCATGCTGGGGCAACGCCTTCAAGATTATTTTTTTATTGGAATGAATCGACACGAGTTATGATATTTTTTAAGTCTGGCACTTATACTATCAGGTATTTTAACCGAAACGCTGGATTACGGGGACGTAAACATACCAAAACCGGTTGTCAGGCAGTGGTGGGGACAAACACAGACACAAACGCACACACACACTCACAAAGATACACATTTATATATTTATGCGGTCGACTTCTTAGAGTTTCGCTCAAGCACCACTACTCCCAGAAGGCTTCGGTCGGCCCGAGTTTATAGTAGAAGACACCCGCCCAAGGTGCCACGCAGTGGAACTGAATCTGGAAACATCTGGTTGAGAAGCAATCTTCTTACCACACAGACTTACCTGTGGAAACATAGGTAGTGAAATAATAATTGAACACTGCAGAGTATAACATGTAAAGTATAAGACTGAAGGAACTACAGTCACGTTCAAATTACTACTTGTTTCTTAATTCATTTGATTATTAAGTGAATGAAAATTCACAAAGTATCCACAAATATCCATGAAAATCCACAAAGTATCAATCCGTTCAGATTAATGACATCATAATTAGTATGAAAGGAGAGCGGGAGCGTCACACCATTTCTAGGTCTTAACCACACAAGTTATATCAATATGGTATATAGTTAGATTAAAGTAAGTAGGCCTACATCCAGAAAATATATTCTACGAACTACTTTTAGATCTCGTCGGTCATATTGTGGAATAATTGTAAGCAAGAGTGAGTGACGTTTGTAGTTTGTATATACTAAATATATGTACCTGCCACTTTTCATTTGCATACCGATATGACTTTTTGTAACACAGGACAAGGACTGAAATTTTGAGATGTTCTAGTCAATAATATCGACTCCAGTACTTGTCTGGTATCTTATTTCATGGACCCCGAAAGGTTGAAAGGCGTAGTCGTCTTCGATGGAATAATTTGCATGCTTCTTCAATCTATTTCAAACAATAATGCAGCATCTTGCTCATATTCATTCCAGATCTTAATATTTCTGTTCCTCACTGAGAGCTGAAGTAACACAGATTCTGAGCTCAAAGATAGTACATAGCAAAGCTACTCAGAGATGGCATTCACACTAAGAGACTCTTCATAGAAAGAATAAGAGTAGTGACATGCTTGATATGTGTCATGTTCTTTTGGAAAGGATTAATGTCAAAGGACGTAATTCATATATGAATTCATGTTATTTCTCCTGTTAAACGATTTTATCATTTACATCACAGAAAGGAATTTGAAAATATGATTAAATATTTATATATCAGCAGGTTATTTTGATAAGAATTTAATATGATAAACGACTGTTCTTTTAAATAATTTGTCTGCCAGACACGCTCTATACTCTTGATATTATTCATAAACTGTGGGACATATCTTCTCTCCTTAACTCACTCACGCCCTTCATACATACATGTATTCATATATATACATTATATACATACATACACACACACACACACACACATATATATATATATATATATATATATATATATATATATATATATATATATATATATATATATATATATATGTATGTATGTATATATATACACATATAATAATAAAGGGTAATATTAATTAATTACTAATTGATAATTTTACCAAGTAGTTCGGTATGTTAAAAGAACCATTATCGGTAACCTTATACAAAAAATTCTATAATTATAAGTATAATCATTATTAGGATTCTGCAGAAATTGCTTCACCGCACACCGAAATTTAGAAATAGCAGTTAAATACTATTCCACTACCATAAGATATCTCTCACGCAGCCAAAGAGAAAAAATAACGAATCCACCTGGCTTTGATCAACTATATACGCGTTTCTGGATTAAAGAGATGTAAAATATCATTTTTACTCAATTATTTCCGTCTTCAGTATAGTATTTCAATTATAAATATTCGATGGCGCTTGGTCGGATGCATATTTTAATTATTAGTGCTCTCAAATTTGATCAAAGGGAAGAACCGCTTGTGACATGTCTTTCTGAAGTACTAAAAAACATGTCACATGAACACGAACCCTACTGTTGCTGTTATCCAAGACACTTCATTCCAGGTCTTCCAGGTTCTACCCCCATTCTCACGTCCCATCCACAATTAGAGATCAGTACTTCTTTATGCAGATGTCCTCGTCAATACGCATCACATGACCAAACCAGTGCAGTCTTCTCTCTTGCATACTACCTTTGATGCCTCTTACACCCAATTTTCCCCTTAAAACATTTACACAGTTGTACATGCATACTGATATCACCCATCGAGTGGAACATGCTAGCTTCATTTTTTCAATCCTTCCCATGTTCTCTGTAGCCACAGCCCATTTTTCACTACCATGACATAATAGAAAGTACTTCCCTGATGTGTTCGTAACAAAACAGAAACTAATCCATGTTTTCTCGAATTGACTTTAAACTCAAAATCGAATAATTGTTCATTGAGATTTTAAACACGTCCAGAAGAATACTTGTCCAAATTCCATGCATAATATCAATAATTCGAACAAGTTTTGTTCACTGCTTTACATATACGGGATTTTATTGTGTGTATAACTTAAAGCTAGCATCGTTTCCAGGACGTGAACTGCTCGGAATTTACAGCTCGTTAAAGCTCCACTAAAACAGACCATGATTTTTATTTCATACTTAAGCATAACGACTTCAGATTATTAAGCCATAATAAAATGCAACGGAGCACTTATATTTTTGTAAATGCCATTAACTGATTGAGTGCACTTAGTATCAACGAACAACGAAAATGAGATCAGCTAAACAACGCGTGATGACATAGCAACAATTCGAAAATTGAATTATTTTGGTTTGCAACAAATTATCTGTGACATGAGGACATGTTTTCAACTGTATATGATTGCTAATATCATGATATATATTCTAAACTCTAATGTCTAATTTATCAATCTCTTTACTCTTTACTTACAATCATATCAATATTTACTGACGATCATATTTTATTAGTTTTATTCACACTGGGAAAACAAATGCTAGTATTTTGACATGCTTATTACAGAAACTATTATATTTTCAAAACCTCCTTATCTAATTTGATATCATAATGTTCTCCCCGTGTTATATATTGGTATACTAAATAACATATCATATAAATGTATTTCTTGTACAGCGTTAGCTCACTACACCAGTGTACAACACAAGCTTACGTTCCGCAGTATTTGATAATGATGTGACGGCCTGAGTAGTAACATTAATTAGTGGTCACATATGCCCTGAGGCATAGGTTTTCCTTGATATAAAGGGTGAGATTTATTTCGGGTGCTGATTTTCGTTTCAGTGGGTGAGGTAGTATTCTTATAACACAAGCCTTTCAAGCTAACGAGCGGATTTGACATTTAAATGGTCTAGCAGTTCTGTAAGTAATAAATCGAAAACTAGCTTTGTGCTATGATCTATTTAATTCACCATTATATCCACCAAATATTTTCCTATTGCTTAAATGGGAATCCCGGTAATCGGTGTCACATGGTGATGACCAACAGTTGATTAATTCATGGTGTAATTAACTAATGAATTTACTACTAATTTCGTTACAGAAATCCGGATATTATTTCAATAAGATCACTTCGCCAACTTTGTTGAAGCACACAATATCACGCTGTTGTTATTGATATAGTGTGTAGCGATTTAACAAGTCCTGAAAACCGTTGAGTCCTGATACCTGACCAACATATCCATGACTGTAAATTAATGCTTTTAAGCTAATTAACTTATTGTAACTAATTGGAACTACAACAAGACCAATAGCGACTACTACTACTACTACTACTACTACTACTACTACTACTACTACTACTACTACTACTACTACTACTACCACTACTACCACTACCACTGCTGCTGCTACTACTACTACTACTACTACTACTACTACTACTACCACTGCTGCTGCTGCTACTGCTACAACTACTCCTGCTATTAGTAGCACCATCACCATCACCGCAGCTGTTGATTTTCTAATTGCTTCTAACGATGTGGTACTGAACATAATGATAACTAATAACAATGAACAATGGTGATGATGATAATATTTTCATTATTATCATTATTGGTACACATATTTTACCCATACTACGAAATGTTATTAGAAACATTTGAAATTAAATTAATAGATAGACATGAATAACGAATTGAGGGCTTCACATAAGAGACATATCCCGTTCGTTGCGATACAAAAAACAAGACACTTTTCTAATTACTATATATCTCAGAAGAAAATATATTCAATATACCTTTTTAAAAAATACGGATGAATACTCATCAGACAGTCACAAATATTTTACTCATCGGAAAATGTTACTAAAAAGAAAGTAATTAAATAATGTCTTTTTTTTTTTAATTTGAAAGCAACCGGAACTATTTCTTGGAAATGTTATCTTATTATCTTTACCTAAAGAAGAACATTATTATACTGACTGCTTCTGTACGTTGTCAACGTATTTGATATACTATTAAAGTTACTCATACCTGTGTCTGAGTCTATATTATTATGACACTAATAAAAACATCCTGATGATAGAAATAGTTGTGTCATATTGTCCGGAGCGAACAATATGAATTTATAGAAAATATTTTGGCATCTGTCCCTCTGTATGAGAATCCGGGTCCTACTGCAATTTCCTCACGCACAGAGCACGTCTGCAATACTTTCTAATATCGTAATTTGAATGTTGATCTTTAGCAAATTGTTTCCATGCTAAATATTATATTGAGTTCAGTAAAGTTTCTAGTTGTGTGTTGATTCTGCTTCAGTTAGGATGTCTAAGGGCTACACATGTCCGTGTTTATTTTTGTACGCAGATTATATGTCTCCCTCTACGTCCACTAAACATTGATGACGTCTTGTATATCATTTTCCTTCCGCCGATATACTTCTCCAAGCTCCATATGCTGTTGTATGTCTTGTGATAACTTATTTGTATAACTCGGAAGTTTTATAATTTTACAAAATCAACGGAAACAAATACATGTCGACTTGTGGGTATGATTGAAATAATACTTTGTCGTGTTATCATCGCATTCAGGATAACGCACTCTAACAAGCAACATCAATTACACAATTGTTGGAAGGAACTAGGATACTAAAAGATAAAAGAAATACGGTTTATAAAATCAATAAAAAGTGCTGATGCAAAATTGATAATCATTTACTGAATCGTTAGAAAGCATTAAAAGAAACCGAACAGACAGTTGAAAATATTAGAACTAATACAAATAGTAACCTAAGTTTTAGTCTAAGTTCGAGCAATGTAAATTGTTACCAATATTACGATAACTTACTTGAGTATTTTGCATTGATGTAGATTGATAAAATAATATCCTGCACATATTAAGGGCAAGAATTTCTGTTAGTATATATCGTGTACGTGCTACGCTTAAACTATCATATAAAATGTGTGCGCGCGCGTATATTGTGAGGTCATCTTTTTGAAACACATTATTCAAGACTTTAGGTGTTAAATCAAATAGTCTCATATATTTTGTATACAAACAGTAATTACTATTAAATTATAAAAGTAATGCTCAAGATCTGAAAGATAAAAAATTAATTTGCAAACCATGGCTCTATACTAAAATAGCTTAGTTAATCATAATTTGTCTCAAAGTATCGTCACATCTAGGTAGAGGCAGACGGGATGATGTTAAACATAGAAACATCTGCATTACCGTCAAATAACCTGCTAGATTAGGGACACAAATAAAATATTCCTTAAACAATCACACCTGAACGCATTTAAATGTCACATTGGATAATGTGCTCCAAGATTAACATCGCCTGAAGACGCGGCATGCTAGAGGTTGCAATGCGATATTATTTCAACAAGATATCCGACCATATTTTGCTAAACTACAAGTGGAGTTACATTTCCTAATATAGTATATACAACCATTAATTTTTTTTTCAAAATTTCATATATGAATGTAACTTTTAGCAAGAATGATTAATTGTTAATTGTATTTTGTGATTATACAATGTTTCTTATGATCACGTTTAGGTGATATCTGGATAAATTTTAACTTGTCACTGAGATAGCGATTCCAACAGAAGATAATGTGTTTTTATTATGATCATGTCAATTACTCAGCTACATTCAATAGTCAGCTTCTTGTTTTACATAGTTTTTAACATAGAAAATTGTCACTATATTGTATTTTGTCTTGTTCTTGTTAATTTAACGTTACTCTACACATGCTATAATGCAAACCTCACTGTTTTACACGGATAGTTTTATCTCCATTCACGTTAATATGTTGTCTGGATAAAGTATAATCTCTTAGTTATAAATTAAACTATAAACAAACCATAACCATTAAATATTCCATAGTTATTCTTTTATAGCTAACGACTTCAATTAAAGATCAATGTCTGAAATCAATAATTAATAAGGCCAAACAGTTCAGTAATTAATTTCTTAGTTTCCATAATTTTACTATTTTACTTGGCTTTATACAATTATATCTAAATGGTGTAAATCTTAAGTTATCTTTTCTTGCGTAAAACCAATTTAAGCTTTCCAATAATTATAATCATTTACGTTATTTTGATTCTATATATATATTATCCAGTGTATAAGATAAAGTTTGCAACAATTCTGCGTATAGAGAGAGAAGTATTTAGATTATGTGAATAATATATTAATTGGATTCACAGGTATTATAAGTTGCAGCCAAATAGTTAACCTTATTAACGATTCTTTATCTGACTAACTACGCATTCTCAATCTACAACACTGATGAAAATTTACGTTTGTTTCTCTCGAACAAAATGGTTCCTCAGATTATCAGATAAAATAAACGTGAATAGAGAACTTGACGAATTATATTTACGACTGTATACAACAGTGATAGTATTTAATAAATTAAGGCATAGAGACGTTTTAATTCTGACAAAAATAAGAGACAGTGATTTACATAACAAATTCAATTTCCACTTCATATTTTATCAATGTTGAATCTATCGTAAAATCCTGAAAGTTTAACGAGATGTAATTAAGAATATTTGTAAACCTTACTTCATACTTCAACATGCATGATTATTTATGTTATTACTTATCTATTTCAAACGGTATCATTATATAAAAGTTTAATTTTTAAAACTGCGATATAGGTTATCAATAGTGCATATTTTCGAGTAGAAACCATGTGGAAATTACAAAATATGCTCAAGATAGCATGGGAAATTTTCATGTTTCTATAAATATACTTCAACCATTAGATCCCGAATCATTTGAAGATTTCAATGCTAAAGTATTTATATACTCCACGGATCTAACATTACAATTCTTAGAAGTATGTTTTACAAAACGTCTACTATGTCCCTATTCATAGCCTTCTCGATGTTCGATTACATAAGGAAGCTGAATTCTAATATCTGCATTTTCATCCAAGTAACAAAGTGTCACACACGTTCAAAAAGTAAATACAGATATCTTACGTAGCCTTTTAGAAAGCTTGCTTTGCTCGGTTGATATTTTATAATTTCACAACCATGCGAGTGATTTCTTTGTTTTTACACAAATAGGTGTTACATTATTTTTATGATACTTGAATGTTTTATTTACACCATGCTGCAAGTTTACTGACTTTCTCTATATGTTTTGCCAGAGATCTTTACGAAGGACATTTAACGGATTTCCGTTGCTAGTTTTAAATAATTTGAATAACGTGCGTTATAAAGAAAGCTACATTACGATATATTTCTGAAGTGCAGATCTGAATAGCATATTATTACATGAGGGTCAGTAACATTCATCAAATGGAACGACACTAATATATTTGAATGATATTCATTTATGAACAGCCTGTTTATGACATGAGAAGTAGCGTCGATTTTTACAATTCTGTAAATAATAATAATAATTGTATTTTATAAGACTAAGGCTTATAAGCTATCACCGTGCAATGACTAAAGAATATATATATATATATATATATATACATAGAGAGAGAGAGAGAGAGATTGATATATATATATATAGAAATATATATATACATATATATTTATATATGTGTGTGTGTTTTATATATATATATATATATATATATATATATATAAGAATTATATATAACAAGGTCGCTTTGAAGTACTAGCTTTACTAAAAATAGGATTCCCAAAAAATTGAATATGGATTGCGTCTTACCTGGGTGAAATTGCAAGAAGGAATGTCAGTTAATCTGGTATTATGATTTCGTATTTAGCACCCAAAGCACTTGATTCTCTTCAGCCACGTCTTCTCATGTCTGTATTTCATTTTTGTGTTTCGTAATTTAGACCTGGATTCCTTTAGCGGTGAACATTGTTTAGTTTCAAACAGAGAATATTCAACTGAAAAAGATTAATGCAAATAGATGACAGCAGCAATGCATTCAGAAAATGGTGACCTTTTTCAAAGTATAAGAATACCTTTTTAATTAATTTTAATGCAAGCTTTTGAATTCTTAAGGCACAATACACTGTAAAACGGATCATTCAAAAGCCTGGTATACGATAAATTTTCACAAACACAAGATGTTTCTTTCACACGACATTGAATAATAAACTATACTATTTTAAAATGAATTTTATATTAATTTATATCTATAACACACATATACACACGTGCACAAATATATCTATGTATGTATGTGTGTGGCGCCAATCATTTAGCCAGACATCAGCTATAACTCTTCTTGGCATATATTTAAAACATATTTATCTCTACCACTAATTTTTCAAGAGAGTTGGAATTAGGTTTTCAGACACACAATTTTTCTTATCCACAAGTTGGAATTTTTTAATTGCTTCAAGGTAATTTTTTAGTAGTAGAGGTAAAACGTACAGAGCATTTTGTTTACAAAACTAAAACAACATTATAGTAAAGAACTGTTATAGAGGATAGATTGCAATGATAAGCTTAGAGCAAAGCAAAATATTAAGCTTAACTTGAAGTGAAAGATGCCGTAGGAAATTGTTATTGATGTGAAAAAAATCACTGCATATATTAAAAATTTTTGTAGCTTCGAACATGGAAAAAATTAACAGCATCACAATAAATAGAAATGTAATTCGAAATACTACAATAATCGCAGAAAATAGCCCAAAACAAAAGCCAAAACATAATTAAGCATAAAAACTTCAAATACAAAACATATAGCTGCATGTTTTTTTTTAAGAATATATGTATGCAGCATGTTTTTTTAAGAATATATGTATGCAGCATGTTTTTTTAAGAATATATGTATACACAAATAAGCACATACATTCGAAATTGCGTTATAGAAATACAAACGTGTGGCAAATTCTACACGACTGACAGATTCACGGACAAATGAACATAACCACACACAACGTATATATATACAATTTGATATAAAAGTGCGTTTGAGCATGTGTGTGCGTACCTGCCATAAATACACCCGCATTCATTCATACGTGTATACGTATTATA
>NC_068984.1:135314771-135315522 GCF_001194135.2 Octopus bimaculoides | reverse complement strand
ATATATATATATATAGCTGGATAGATATGAATCCACATAGATACACATGCACAAGTATATATATATGCATATAGATTCATATGTATACATATGGACGAAAGTGTATAAAAATATATATATTAATTTGAAAAACCATAAAATAATTTGTGCAAAAACGCATATGCAAAATATATTTCACATACATATATAAGTATGCATATACATATATACGTTGGAGTGTATGAGTTTGTATGTATAAACGTATGTGTATGTATGTGTCACTAGTTACGCATATGTGTCAGTCTGACTGTGGATATATTGTACGTAAATCTTTTGTTTTTCACGTAAATGTTCTATCGATTTTATGCAGGAAACTAAGCAACAAGGCTGTCAGCAAAGCGGATGGGTTAAAAAAAATTACAAAATTGAAAAGCTGTATTTCTTTTCTTGATTTGAAATACAAGAAGACTTGGAACTGATGACTGAAGCGCAAGAGCAGAAGATGGATAATGTGACTACTAAAAGAGGAGGATATTCCTTTAAATGTATCATGATTTATCTATATCCCTAACGTATATATTTGTATATAAGACACAGCACAGTGTAGTATATTATTTAAGATAGGATAGCAGTATTTTACGATAACTGCCAGTATTAATATTACTCAGAAACGGCAATATGATTATGTATATATATAAGTGTATATATATACTCACGATTGTAAATGTGTATATATATATATATATATATATATATATATATATATATATAT
>NC_068984.1:135312786-135314276 GCF_001194135.2 Octopus bimaculoides | reverse complement strand
ATATATACATGTATATGACACATTCTAGGTATTCAGCATTAACCGTGTGATACGAATGAGCTTAACATTAAAAGAATATCTTACTTGAATATAAGAATACATCACTATAACTGATGCTCATAAATGCCGTTGCATTTATATAGTTTTTAATTGATATCTTAATCAACGCATATCATTATCCAAAAATACAATTATCACTCCAGTGTCAATCACCTATGAACAGCAAGCCACAATTAAGGCTAATTGAATAAACTTTATGGTATGTTAATGGCTGTAATCATGTTGAATAAAACGTAATAAGTTCATCGAGAATTTGAAACTAACTTGTATGGCTACAGCTCCATCGACTCGTTCGTATTTAATTTTTCTTACTAATTTGCAGTCGAAATGCTTGTATCTTACTAAATCAGCTGAATATTTGTTTCCTCATTTCAGAAAAAATTAGGAAGTATTTCATCTTGCTGGGACAGCATTCTCTCCTTTCAACATTAATAATTCCATATTTCACGGAGTGGCGGGTTGGAGGGAGAGAAGTTGTCGATGGTGACTCGAGACTACATAGGCTTCTATTACGCTTAACGAAAGCAAAGTACTTGCTATTTATTACGTTACACTCTCTTGCGAGTAACGTCCCATCTGACATATATATGTGTGTTTTCGCATGTATACACGCTCACGCACACGCACGCAAACATACACACTCGCAATGTACGCACATACACGCGTACACACGCACAAACACGCACAAGTACACATATATATATATATATATATTCTTTTATATGTTTCAGTCCTAAGGCTGTAGCCATGGTGGCGCACACACACACACACGCATACACACATATGTATATAATACGTTTATGGGGAAGAATGAAAATGGAAAGGGATAAAGCTATGAATAATAGTTGGATAGTGTGACAATAATAGGTTGAAAGTAATTTGGGAAAGCATACGTCGAAGGCTGTACATGGGATGCGAACATGACACACGTCGTACAATTGGTACAGTGTAGTCCTCCGATACTGTCTCGCCATAATAAAAAAACTTTATTCGTCCCTTTGTCCAAGACGTTATAGGAATTTAGAGAATCCGAGAGTACACGATCTTTTTATTCTTTTTGATTTTGGGACGGTGAAACTGGAGACGTGTAGGCGAGCTAGTAGAAACGTTAACACGCCGGGCGAAATGCTTAACAGTATTTCGTCTGTCTTTACGTTCTGCGTTCAAATTCCCCCGATGTCGACTTTGCCTTTCATCTTTTCGGGGTCGATTAAATAAGTACCAGTTACGCACTGGTGTCGATGTAATCGACTTAATCCCTTTGTCTGTCCTTGTGTGTTCCCTCTATGCTTGGCCCCCTGTGGGCAATAAAGAGATTAATTAAGTCGAAGTTTGACAAATGACGTCAACACACAAGCACGCACACACACTCATACACACATACACACACACACACACACACACACACTTTCATATATATATATATATAT
>NC_068984.1:135310129-135312449 GCF_001194135.2 Octopus bimaculoides | reverse complement strand
ATATGCGTATGTATATCACACAGACAAACAAACCAGCACACATATTCTAACAACGTTCAATTCTTATTTGTAAAGATGCGTTTAATCTATTAAAGCTTGAATGTATGCAAATGGTGTTGCAGAAAAGCGAATCAGAGCCATGGCTTATCGGAATTGGTCTCCTAATACTCACACGTACAAATGTTATTACAAATATCTACACGAAGTAAGCATTTGTGTGTCTGTTTAGTAGCAAATGTGTTTATTTAGGTATTAATAATACCATTTGATTAAAACTATGAAATTGTTAGAATCCAATATTTCTAAATTCATGCAGGCAATATGCGTGTGTGTGTGTGTGTGTTTGTGTGTGCGTATGTGTATGTATGCATGTATGTACATATGTATGTGTACGTATATATATATATATATATATGTGTGTGTGTGTGTGTGTGTGTGAGTGTGTGTGTGTTCGGGCGGTGGGTGTTTGGATGAGAAAGAAATCGCAAAAAAATTTTTGTATATACATATATATGTGTGAATACACGTGTATGTAAATATGTGTGTATATGTGAATGTCCATGTGTATGTGTGCGTTTGTGCGCGCGCGTAGATATACACGTTCCATTGCATGGGTTTTGAGGCTTTTTAGGAGACGTAGTTATAACTATCCTAGATTATTTTCCTTTCAGTATATCATTAATTTATATTGGATGGTCTAAACTGTGAATTTTTGTTATTCCAGATCGATTGGAGATGGCTGCAACGACATTTTGAATGCTCCCTAATAAACACTGCTTGTCACAACTGACGAGTTCGCAGAATCTTTTCGGGGTGTTTGGAAGATTGCTATGCAATGAAATTTGGTGTTAAACTGGGCAAAAACTCTGCAGAGACTCATGGAATCCTCCAGAGTGCTTATGGATTGAAGTTAGAAAGAAGAGGAGAGACGATGAAAAGTGTCGGATGCAGAAGGACACCAGAGCATCAGCTCTGGTTTAGAAAATTTCTAATTTTCTGAATGAAGGCTGCCATGTGACAATAAACACAATAAGCATACAATTGGGAATTGGTATAACAACTATGCAGAAATAAACATGTAAATCTGAACATGCGCAAAATTTGGACAAATTTTGTTGATGCGGTGGTCGGTGACGAGCACCGCATCTAACTACTTCACAGAGATGGCCATTAAAACTGTCCCTCACCCGTCCTTTTGTTCAGACGCTGCTCATTATGAATATCGATTATTTCTCAAAATGAAGAGAAAGCTTAGGTGTAGTCGTTTTGAAGACGACGATGGCTGTAAAAAGAGTATTAGACATCATACATATATATATGTATGTAAGTGTGATTGTTTGCGTACGCGCTCACGTGTGTGTGTATGTCTGTGTATGTGTCTAATTTCAGACTTTTATCTCGTTCAAAGTAGAATCCCCTGCTTTTAATGCACTTGTACCACTCCAACCACTTCCTAAAGGGTGCATGTATATATAAATTAACGCAGCCCATGACGCAGTAACATTAGCTTTTAAAGTCTTACAACTGTATAGCCTTGCTATACAGTTGCTAAGCGAACAATCAGTACACATATATACATTATTTATAAATGACTGCTATTTGTCCTCATCAAATAGCACGACGTTTCGGTTTTTGGAGAAATTTCTCATTCCTAAGGTATTTTTTGATGATATTATTATTATTATTATTATTATTATTATTATTATTATTAGTATTAGTATTATTCAGGTCACTTGGAATCGAACTCGGAATCTTGGGGCTCTTAACCACTACGCCATATGACCGTGGGCAATTATGGAGTGAATTTTAGGGCTTATAAATATATTTTCGTATCCTTTCTTAATACCGGTTCCTTAATATGATATGCTACTCATATCTGCACTGGGTATGCTTCGAAGGTTTCTGTGTCCTAACGTATGTGCTTCTTCATTTAGTTTTCATATTTTCCAGTGGTGTTCTCTATCTATTATTTTAGCTTCATCCCACAAATCAACAAAGATTAAGTCCTATATGTTAATTCCATATTCAGTCCACTCATAAATCATATACTGATATACAATTTGTAAAATGAGTTTTCTACTGAATTTTCTCCATATACACATGAAACTTGAATCATCTAACCATAGAGCAAAAGATGTAATATATATATTTATATATTATATAATTTAAGCCTTCAAGGGTGTTGAGCCTTGAAGTCTTGTACCTTCATCACAAGTCCTGTACCATGTTTTTTTTTTTTTTTGGGGGGGGGATCAACACTTTTCATACACCCCTCGTATATATATATATATATATACATACATACATATATATATATATA
>NC_068984.1:135306852-135308751 GCF_001194135.2 Octopus bimaculoides | reverse complement strand
AGTAGTAGTAGTAGTAGTAGTAGTAGTAGTAGTAGTAGTAAGAGAGGGAATAGATAAGGATTTAGAAGAAGAAGAAGAAGGAGAAGAAGAAGAAGAAGAAGAAGAAGAAGAAGAAGAAAAAAAAAAAGGCGGAGGAGGTGGAGGAGGAGGAGGGGGGGGAGGAGGAAATGTTGTAAATGTCTGGCGGTGTTAAATCAGGTGATCCTGGTGGCCAAAGTCCATTCGAAATAATCTGTCTCCGAAAATCTCTTGAAATAGCACCATGGTGATGCCCAAGTTGAAAAGAATTCACTGCGGAGAGCCTTTTTGAACACCCTCTATGTATGTATGTGTAATTATATTTTTTTATATATATTAAGGGCATTACTGTACATAATGCAACACGATAGGAGGGACTCTTCAAGTCAAAATTACCATAATAAACACATTGTACCGAACACGAGGGAATGCACAGTTGCTGGAATGAAAACAATTGCAGCATGGAAGGTGTTTTTAGGCCACTTAAAAACACGCAAAAACCTTTAGATTCACTTCAACATTTAAATTTAATTTGCCAAAATATTTTCGTCGCTTTGAAACCGCGACCTGTTGTTTACTGACAAAATTCCGTGCAACATAAAGACTAATTCCGTGCTGAATAATGACTAATAACAAATACATCTTGTTTCATTAATTAATTATTATATATATGCGTGTGTGTATGTGTTCTTTTTTGTGAGTGCGTGCGTATGTGTGTGTGTGTGTGTGTGTGTGTGTGTGTGTGTGTGTGTGCGTCTGTGTGTGTGTTTTCATGCATGTGTGTGTGTTTGTGCATGTAGCCAGTGCTGTTTCTGAATAAATATCAGTGATGCACACAGAACAGAGAGCCACTTCATGTTATATTGGTGTATGTCTTATTTCGTGTGTGTATTTATGACTGCATATATAAACACACACACACACACCAAGGCATACCTACATATACGTAGATAGAGATATATGCATGACGATATGCGTAGATGACTATTACAGTTTCTACTCGAAGAAGCATCTAAGTCAAGTGACGTCTAGCGGACGCTGTGTAAAATACATTTTCTGAATTATACATAGATAAAGGGGAATATTGTTGGAGATTACAGAGACACTCACTTATACAATAAGTATGTGTTAATCTTGCACGAGAACATGGAATAGTCATCATATAAACCGACAATGGATCCATTCAAAGTATTTATATAGAAGCATATTAAAACAAATATGAACAAACATGACATATAAACGTTAGTTCAACTTGAAGTAGATACATATCACTTCAAGAGCTTTCTAGAAAGACAGGAAATCCTTGGACGCTTTGCCTATTTCAAAGTTATTTTTCGCCATAGATACACGCTAGCATATCATTACAATTTGACAGAATACGACAAAGGAGCACATAAGGAATACGAGATTACAAGCCGATCTAATAGAATAGAAATATCTTAACTTGTTAATTATTAAGTAGTAATGTCACTAGATAGATAGCAATTCATATGAAACTCTGCTTTCTTAATACAAATTTTATTCCCTATGTTAGCATTGTCATACTTTTTTTTTTTTTTTCTGTAATGTTTCTACTGCCGCTTCGAAAGGATTGTATTTCGTGACGGTTAAAAGTAAGAAACACAGAAATAAGTACAGCTGCGCGTTAAACGTTATAATTGGTAAAGTACTCATCGCAAAGCATTAAACACAACGCCCAATAGACCCGTTGGTGACAGACAAGACTTTGACACGTTTCAATTAAATACAGTAACTGGCAGAATGTGTTTCTGTTCGGTGTTCTTTCTATCATTCTTTCTGTTATCATGTACACATCATACAGACACGCACACTCACACACGCACGCGCGCATATATATATATATATATATATATATATATA
>NC_068984.1:135298417-135306319 GCF_001194135.2 Octopus bimaculoides | reverse complement strand
TATATATATATATATATATATATATATATATATATATATATGTTTGTGTGTGTGTGTGTGTATGTGTGTATAATATATATACACATGATATATATGTATATATACATATAGGGAGAGAGAGAGAGAAAGTGAGAGATACATAGAAATATGAGAACAACAAATAATGCTCCACTATTCAGAATGCTTGTGAGAAAATGTGTATAGTTACAAATATACTGATAGTTATAGAATGACAAGAGGAAAAGGGGGAGAAGACAAAGAGAAGAAAGCGAAACAAAGAAAACTGTTTTGTAATGAAATTGCAATGTGTTGAACACATGAAATTGAAAAGAGACCTCTCTCTCTATTTATCTATCTATCTTCCTATTTATATATATTTCGCATTGACTGTCTGTAACACGATGTCTTAGTAACAGAGATTAATATGCTTTATTTTAGCCGAGTCAGCTTCTTGCTAGGTTGAGTCGTGCCTGTTGATTCATAGGTCATCAGACATGTTATATTTCGCCTTAAACCGTGCATCAACAGGCGAAACTTAGAATAGCAAGAGACTGACTCGATTAAGATAAAATCTGTAAACCCGTGGCCGTCATTTCTGTTATTTATTTTTGCACACAGTTCACAGTGGCTCTATAGAAGATAGTGGAGTCTGACTTGGTTTCAATTTTTTTCTGTATGTTCTATGAAATCGAGCTATGTAATGAAATCCTATCAATTCTAATCCGAAACAATAGTCAAACATCAATAAATGTATAAAGTTGGACGCGCGTAATTTAATGTTTAGGATATTTTACTCATGATCGTAAGTTTATAGTTTCAATTATTTGTGTGTATTCCCCTCTCTCACACTCTCTCTTTCTCTCTCTCTCTCTTTCTCTCTCTCTCTCTCTCTCTCTCTCTCTTTCTTCTTGCGTGTGTGTGTTAGTTATTTAGTTGCCACGTTCTGAATAACATGCACCAATGATATGACCGTCCCTATTTAACCCCATTCTGCATCGACATTTTTGTCTCAGTGAGAGAATATTTAATACACAACTTGCCAATCGTTTTAATATGAAATCTTTCAGGTCCTGTCTCCGAGATTCCGAATTAATAAGCACTAAATGCTGTGCATTTTACTGATAGTGCTTCGATGAAATATTCCATCCATTTTTGTTATCTTTCGTTTACCTTCTTTCAGGTGCTCTTGTAATTTCCGAGGCTTTGTTCAACTGAAATCCATAATGCATCCTTACTTTGTAGAGAATTTTACTCGTACACATTTTTATCATCATTATATTTCGTCAGCGTTTTCTTTGCGGTATTCACTTTGTTCTTTTTTTTATTTCCAATATACGTTTACAAGGGTTTTTGTAAGAATGAACGCATTTTCGTGCGCGCATGCCTTCTCACATCTTCAAAAACGTTATGTGTAAGTATGCGTACGTTCATGCAAATATGTGCATGCCATTAAGATGTTGTTAACATGAATATATGCAACTATGTGAGTAGGTTTTTGTACGGATGATTACGCGTGAATATGGATATGATATAAATTGATATATATATTCATTTATATACACGTTGCATATGCATTTATTATACACATACATACATACATACATACATACATACATACATATATATATATATATATATATAGGTTCATACACGCGCGCATTCATAACGAGTGATCCACGAAAATCACAATTCTTTCAACTTCCAACACAGCGATGAATTTTTTGTAAAAATTCCCTTTTTGCTTTTATTGTCATCCTTTTCTACTTTATTTCATAAAATATATGATATCGATTAATTCACTCCTTTAATCACAACATTAAACGATTTCCTCTTGAAGGAACGATTTTCTCGCGTATTTTTTTTAACGAGAAAGTTTTCATGAAATCTGTCTTCACAACATTTCCTATATTTTAAGTTGCTTTCTCATTATATGGTAGGGGCCATTTATGCCTTCACCATCTATTTCCAAATGGCACGCAAGCTATAGAAGGTAAGGGAGTATCAAATATCCTATCAAAGCCCAGTGTGAAGCTCAAATATTTTCTATACTCTTCTGAACATCCTTTGGAAATCCATTTTTTCAGGTTTTCCTTTGGTTTTCCAAAGAAATATCGTATCGTTTATTGTTTTTATGAAAGAACATACACTCTGACAGATAACCTATAAATAAGAGCATGTAAATATTTGGTTAAAAACATGTTTGTATAGAACAAAAATCAAAGGCTGGATGTGGGACACGAAACTGTATATACTCTGAATAAGGAAGATGTTCTACCATTGGACCAAAGCAATTCTTTCAATTTCTCTATTATTGATGTTATAAGAATCTAGAAGCTGCGACAGAATATGAAATAATTTTTTGTTGGAATATTGGATTTTGGAAGTAATGAATTTATAAATAACAGCTTGTAAATATTGGATTGAAAGAATATTTTGGATAAGAAAACGTGGATGACTTATGACGTCAACAACAGAAAATTCTCGGTGATAAGAATAAAGTCTCTAAAATGGGTCGAGGAATTCAAATGATTGGCTTTATCTAATTTAAGAACATCTGTCAGATTTACAGAATATGTGCTTACCAGTCCCACAGGCAGCCCTGACATCTTTATGCAAAAGATATTTAAACACAATATTTAAACACTAAGAGGCGATGAGCTGGTACCATCGTTATCACGCCGGGCAACATTCTCAGCGGAAGTTCATCCGTCTTCCCAATCTGAGTTCAAATTCTTCATTTTCCTCCTTTCGGAGCCGATAAGATAAGTATCAGTTGAGTACCCCCACCCCCGAGATTGATGACATTGTGCCAAACTTTAAAATTAATATTTATGCGCTATTATTTATATTTCCACCTGTTTTGAGTTCCAACGTTCCCTTCGAAATTTCTAATGCCCTCTGATGTTAAGAATATATAGCAACAGCTTGCATCTTTTCGATTTTCATTGCTGCCCTAATACAATATGTAAAACGCAACATGCATATTTCATATTCATAGCAAGTGAATGACATTCATTCTAACATATGCAGTATATTCTGATACGTAAGAATTCAAAAGACGTCCTTTATTAAGTTTATATTTTACTAATATCTACACATAGTAATAAAGGTTGGGGATCGGTAAATATTACCTCCATAGATCTTGCTTTAAGCCTTACCCTGATGTTGAATTCACTCTATTTATGGGTAAAATTATGCATTTTATTTTGCTTTTGAACATAATGATTCTAGAAAAGAAATATACTGATTTTTTTTTTTATCAGTTTCTAATATTTATAACAAATATTTTTCGCATATTTAGAAAACATTTGGATACATATAACATTATAAATAAGTTCATCCTTCAAATGTATTTATCCCAAGGTGGTATCTACAAGAATTTCACATACAAGTATTTCACATATTGGTTATGCTCTTAATGATTTTCCAATTAAGTATATTCTGAATTTTAGGGAATGCTAAACTATTGTGCTAAGTGATTACGATAGCAATATTCAAAATTGAATAACAATTTAAAACCCTGTAGTTAATGAGAAATGTCAGTAGATGCTAAATTCATACCCCTGTGTTTGCTGTCTTGTCATTTTTATTATTCATTACGATGTGTTTTGTGAATTGTCCTCTTAAGATTTCACCATCCATTTTTACAGCTTTCGTAAAATATATATTAGCAATACGGCTAATGTTGGAGCAAGTGGCTTTCGCTGCAAACATTCGTTGTATATCTTTGTGCAAAACAAAAGTAAATGACCACGTACCATATAAACTAAACGGAATTACACTTATCTCACGTTTAGTACATATGTTGATAGTTTTCTTTTTATATTCTCAAAAGTATGGCATTCACTACGTTAAAGGCAACTCATATGTAACTGCGTTTGTAACTTTAGCGAAACACACGATGATATAGTTAGCTATGATTTATTTTTCTGGAGATGTTTATACTATTATAGAATGATTTCGCAATATATGCAGTATAGTAAAATTCAATTTTCTACATAGCATGAATGTTGTGACATGTTCACACTAAATATGAGCTACTATTTTAGTATTTTAAGGATATTCTCAACGAAGTTTGCTGCAGAATTGTTCAATTATTGACTTGTAAAATTAAATAGAATTCGTAAGAAAACTGACAATGAGAATTCCTTACTTTTGTGCCTTGTAAATTCTCTCGCTCGAAAAGCAAAACAAATGGGTTATAAATTGCTTTAAAATGTAAAAATGTTAGATATATAACATCGGTTTCAAATTTTGGAATAAGGCCAACACTTTGGGTCATGTGCTATTACATCTATTCCGTCTACTCTAATGTTCCTCCGGTATTAATTTTGTCTACCGTGAAATAATGAAAGGCAAAATCAACCCCAACGGAATATGACCTGATAACGTAACGACGGACAAGATGCCGCTAAACATTTTATTAGGCGCGTTAATGAATCTGTCAGTTAGCTGCCTTTGTTAAAGATATGATATTGAAATACAACATTGTGGTTATCAGCTATAGCACAGCTATTACATAGACTTCCAACGTGTATCAACCCTACCCTAAAACAGGTGGATTGGAAATTTCGGTACGGTAACTAACAATATGTGTTACATTTCTTTGTTTCCCTTTATCATCTCAAGCGTGGTCAGGATGCATCATTCTTTTTGGTAGAGGAAAGAAGAGAAAAAAAAACTGAAATCGATAAAATTCTGAGAACCCATCCCCTAGCAGCATATTCTTCTGCCTTTTTTTAAATATTGATATTCTACAGTCTTAAGCTCTGAATTCCATAAGTAGATGCTGTACTTTACATTTTCGGTAAGTTCTAAGACTTATATAAAAACTGTTTAGAGTAGAATACAGTTGATATCATACTTACAAATAGGTTAGTTGGCATTAATTTTATCTAGGTTCTGTAGTCAAATAGCCAAAGACCTAATTGCACTAATGTACTTAATTCAGGTACACCATAGACACGGACAACTGCAACACACGTTTTTTGTTGACAATGAAAAATCATTTTTCATGAAATTCATTTGCAATGAATACCAACTATAAATGCTATCTCATAACTCGAGGGAATTTCTATGTATTCCAAGCAGAACGATGAACTCATTTGTTTTCCCTGTGGGATTGCCAGATTTAATATTCTGATTATTTTACAGAAAACAAAAATAGTAATGAACTAACGATGGAAAATGAAATGTGTACATTCAGGAAAGAAATGGAATGCATGACAAACCGCTAGACTTTTTTTTTCTATATAAACACTAGGAAGATTCAATGTCCATCGTAAAATAAACTGTAAACTCCAGCACAATCAAGAGAATGACGTATTTACAGTTCTCGATAGACTTATATTCATTTCAATTCGACAAGAAACAAATGGATGTCATAGGATCATACTCCAAAAATATGGGGCCTTGAACTTGTCAAATAGAATAACAAATTGGATAAAATTCTGCCAGAAATATATTTTCTCATTGTTTTGACGTGTGCGTCTCTCGCGATGTAATAGAATTAAAATAAAGGCAATAATTTGCTATAGATTTTTTTTTCTGATGGCTGCGTGCATTCATCAGCACGTTCTTTAAATTAATGTCGAAATATTGATGTATTTACAGCGTCTCATTTCAGTATTATAATTCATTAATAGAATTGGCATTTTAATTATATGACAAATCACATTTATATGCTTCTTTGTGAAACTGAATATATGAATGTATGTTGTGGTTCGGTATGTGGGTCAACATTTGTGTGTGTATGTGTTTATGTGTGTACATGTGACTGGGTATGTACATCTGAACATATGTTTGAGTAGAGATATTGATATGTGAGTAGATGAAATTCATAGAAGAAGAGGACGAAGGCTATATCATTAGCACGTAAGTGGCGTGGCTAAATGTGGCTGAAACTGGAATTGCTATCGGAAATTTTCATTTAGTTATTGTTCAGAAAACAAAGCTCGACATGAAGAAGAATGGAGCTGGCAGTAACTGCAACTTCCTCCAGATTATTTCGTCACAAATTATTCTTGATAATATTTTATAAAGAATAATGAAAAGAAATGTCTAAACTTCAAATTCTAATCTCTCTAGTCGTTTGCAATTGTTTCTCACTTCTTCACGCGCAAATTCTTCTCGCTCGCTTGCATTATCAACATCAACTGTCCTTGGGCATTATTGTCATGCGACTTAATAGTCGTAAGGCCAGATGCCCTATTTACACGCCCTCTAAGTGGTCAGGATCATATCGTACCCTCTGAAGTACACGCCTCTCCGTGGCAGTTTACTTGTTTACAGTGTGAGTTCGGAATCAACGCAAACTAAAGTGCTTTGTTCAAGAATAAGAACACAACGGACCGCCATTTCCAGGAATCGTAACCACAATCATCTGATCATGACTACAACACTTTAACTATTAGGCGATGCTCTTTCACTCATACCGCATTCTTGCAAGGCAGAGCTTCAGACTCAGAATGTTGGTGAAGGAAGATAATTACGCTATAGTATCTATAGTTTCTGTTTTTGGTCAATTCAACTACTACACTAAATTTTTAGATGTAATTAATGATTAAATATTTTTCAACCACAAACAATAAATAATTTTTATAAATTTATAAACATGTATAATATGAATTAAATATAAAATATAATAGAATTTGTGGAATGATCAAAATATAATAATCAGTGAAATATACATATTAAAATTTATCTGACTCTTAAGAAGAAAATATTTATAATATAATAGATGCGATAGTTATAGAGAACTATATGAAATACATTATAATTTAATGTGATTCTACACGCAAGTGTAAACAAGGTATCTTAGTACTTGTGAGTGGAGGGAGTCACGCAGCTACTCTAACTGCTCGTTTAATATTCATATTTTGGCTTTCGTGCTTAATCTAAAATGGCTGCCGATTCATATGTGATAAGTCATTCACATCCATCCATATTTCATTTTATTATTTTACAGTATGTACATTCCGCTGAGGTCTACTTTACATTTCAACGTTTCGGGGTCTATAGAATAAGTACATGTTCAATACTGGAATGAATGTAATCGACTTTGTCACCCCTTGAAATTGGTGGCTTTGCGCCTAAATAAAGAAATATTAATATTTTATTGTATGAATAAGGTTGTGAGCTGGCAGAATCGTTAGAAAGTCGGACAAAATGCTTAGCGATATTTTGTTCTCAGTTAAAATTCCGCCGGTGTCTATTGACATTCATCCTTTCGTGATGAATAAATTAAGCATCATTTTGCAGTGAAGCCGACGCAATTGCTCTCGACCGCTCCTCAAACTTTCTGACCATGTGCCAAAAATTAGGAAGGGTAGTTTTATGGTATAAATATCAGATTTATTGGATTTTATTCACAAAGTATTGGAATCTTATATGTATACTATTCTGCCTAAATAATGGATCTACAAGTGCAATATCCCTGCATATCTCACATGTATTTTCATTCGTCCACTTCACTCTCTACTTCGTATCTTATCTAACTTAACTATTGCTTAACCATTTTCTCACACTGTTTCCCATGAAGGGATATAATAAATATCCTGGAAATAGCTGTAAGACCTTCTATTTATAAATGATCTATAATGCACGCAGCCTTGGTTTTTTTATCTCATTCTGAAAGTTTCTATATATATATGCATACATGAATATACGTGTGTTTGTGTGTGTGTGCGCGTGTATGTGCGTGTGTATGTGCGTGTATATTCATGGAGACTGTGGATATTTAGAGAAGATGAAGAATGTCAATGAAAAAAGACACAAGTAGGGAATTCCTTTCGTAATATTACAAACTATTAAGAAAACATTATGCTACAATTGCATGCGGGGCTTTAAAATATACATGATGACTTCCTATGCTTTCTTATATATATATATATATATATATAT
>NC_068984.1:135293307-135298407 GCF_001194135.2 Octopus bimaculoides | reverse complement strand
ATATATATATATATATATATATACGTTTATCTTTTTACTGTCACCATTGGGGATGCAGTGTACAATTGACATAAATAAATGATAGAATCTTATTTGGTGAGAAACATATTAGACGCCTGCATTATCCTCTGTAAAGCAATGGCTCCACTCCTAGTAACATTTTGCACTATAATAGACCTGTTGTGCTTTTGTCTCATATTGTTGCACAAAGTAGCTTATGTTATTTCCGTTACATTCTTAATAATTAATGCAGTTTAGAGATTTCAGAATTTATACAATTTTGAAGATTTCCACAGAATTCCAATTACATATGTTGAACCCAATGTGCATTTAAAATATACTTCACATGCAATATCAATGCTCTGGTAATTTATCATTGTTTTGTAGCTGATCGTCATAGCTGCACCATAAGTATTTCGGTGTAAACATTTAAAAGCTCCTGATTTAAACGCTTACGTTGGTCTAAGCAGAATGAGCACGGTAAATGTGTTTAAATGTTTGTTAAATAGCAGAATAAAGATATTTGTTAGATCTTGAGATGCTCCCCATTTAGAGACATTAACTAACAATGAAAATGATTAATATATAGAAAATACACACAAACGCATATAAATATATATATATATATATATATATATATATATAACGTCGACCACTAACGTGGACAATTAATGCGCTAGAAATAGATCACATCTTGTGTCTAGGTCTTAATAGACACAAGATGTGATCTATTTCTAGCGCATTAATTGTCCACGTTAGTGGTCGACGTTATTTTTTTTAAATGTACCTTAATCCCCTGAGATTGCAGATATTTCTAAATCTCTTTGATTCTTTAGATGTGCTGGCCTCCTGATAATTAATCGATATTAATTAATATATGAATAATTACCAGATTTTATTATATATATATATATATATATGTATGTATGTATGTATGTATATGTATGTATATACATATTCATTGCTGAATGTTCTTTTCTAACGGGGTAGCTTTTAAGAAATAACGTGATATACATACGTCTGGCCAGGCGCTAAGAAGTGTACTTCCAGATTCAGTCCCACTGTTTGGGAAAATATTCTCTACTATTGCATTGCGCTGACCAATATCATGTGAGTGAATTTATTAGACGTAAAGGGAAAGAATCCCATGCCTGTGTTTGTCCACCACCATCGCTTAAAAACCGATGTTGGGGTGTTTACGTGGGGTGCACATTTTGCATGTATGAGCAATAGATTTGTATTATAACGAGTCGCAAGCCAGAAAAAGAAAAAAACATAATTTAAATCTCCCCATTAAGAAGAAAATGTTATATAATGCAGTTTTAAGTAAGCACCATCTCCCCAAAAGATAAGTGATGGCGGTTCCAATGCTTTTGTCCTCCAGTTCATCAAAGAAAACGGAGTGGAGTTGTGCTTATAAAATACAAGAAAAACGTATTTTTAAACATGTTAGTTTTGGGGGTTTAACAATAAAATGATTAAAACTGAAGAATGTGGATAGTATTTTATCATGTTTAATGCTACGTGCATATGCCTAGAATCGTACATTTTCCATTTCACTATAATGCAGTACGATTTTTGGCAAGAAATATTGCCAATCGAATTTACCTTGTTAATGAACTGCTTGGTATCACAACCACATCTCGATCACATCGATGAGCTTTTGTGCAAGTTAATAGATGCTTAAGTATTGTTTTCTATCTGTAATGTACGTCAATTTGTTTGACTGAAATGCTCGTATTTAAGAAGAATAGAAACAACATGCTGATATTGCAGCGTTTGTTAAGATGATCTGATTTAATATTAATATAATCAAAATTATGGACACTATTTTAGCACATTTATCATGCTTCCATGCTTATGCACAATCGATCCCAGACTCATAAGTGAATGCCAAACAAACATTCATCTATTTAACTGTGCTGTTACTACTGCTGATACTTTCAGTGATTACATAACATCCCTTGTATTATCGTTAGATAAATTTTGACAATATATTTGCTTCAGCTGGGGTTATGGCTCAGCTCCAGTGATACGATGCAAGCGGCTGACCTTTGAATTGCTGGATGCACAGTTCCTTATGAAATTATTTATAGATGACAGCAGGTATTATGAACTTCGTACGGAAGAATGCAGTAAAGCGATAATTATTCTAAGTATCATATTTATTTGCATTCAAAGATAATGGATGTTGCTGTGAACATGGTCAAATATCGGCATAACTATTAAGTAATATCTGGATTAGTGGAAATATAGATTCCTTGAGGACATGTTGTGCATAACAGGAATTTTTGGACGCAAAGGCAATTTGTGCTTGGGTTTTTCTTTCACAAAAAGTGTAGGAATATGACTCACAAATGTATATTAAAACCATAAGGTAGTAACATCCTTGGTAACTTTCTCGGTGTTTATTTGTTTCTGTAAAACATTTACTCTTTCTATTTCACTTCAGCAACAAATACACATAACATATTATTAATTACATTTGTTATATCCCTTTAAAGCCAGTGTTAAATCATTGTATTTTCTCAATAAGTCTTCGATGACTTTTCTCACAGTTTCGAATTGAATTTCCAACAAATGTAATGTGTTTTCTTTTTATAGATTTTCACTTCTATTTTATATAATGCTCTACGTGTTGTTGTGTTATATTCTTTTAAGTTTCCAAATCAAATATCTTTGATGTATTCTGATGTCTAATTTTCTCTAGAATACTGATGGCGCTGATATTGTTTATGACACCAGGCATATAATTACAGTGTTCATATTATTCACATTTGCAGTCTGAAGATGTGTAGAAGTATTCCAGTCACTAATTTGAATATAACCTTTACTAATTTAATGAAATATTTTTTGGAGGGGAGCAGTAGATATTTCTAAGGTTGTTATTGTAGTAATCGTTGTTAGTCTTGTTTTCTAATGAGCGCTACGTGTTCATACACATTTCAATATGCGATAACATTCTTTTGTAGACGGTACAGCTTTAAATCCATTCATACTGTATTCTTTAAGATGAAATACATATTCTTTAAAGCGTAATGTGTTAAGTAAATGATATACGTACGTGTGTATTTGCATGTATGTGTGTGTTTTTTTTGTGTGTGTGTGTCCATGTGTATCTGTGAGTGCTTGTATATGTGTGTGTGTGTGAAAGAAAGAAAGAAAGATAAGCTATAGAAAAATGTTTTACGAAAGACTTCATTGGAGTCATTAGTTACTGAAAAGGAATCAGTAGCAAGTTGCTGATTATCCGGAAATAAAAATTTCGGAAATATATATATATATATTTTAATTTAGAGAATATGTATGGTTGATTGTAGGCTATAGACCATACAGCTGTACACCGTACAGGAATGAACATGTACATCTCATTTATTAAGAAATATACCTCGCATGTTATACATTAAATATATCCTCCCTGCCTTAAATAGTAATTGTCTTAAATAGTAAGTCATCGGTATTACTATAGAAAATTCATACAATTACTTGTAGAATATAAGTTGGTAGAGAGCTGTGTAGATGAAGCAGATCTTAACGAAATAATATATTGCATAGCAGGGGGAGAATAGCGAAAGGATGCGAATTACAAAACGTATACAAATATACGAATATTAGAGAAGAAATCAATGATTCATCAACAATTTCAACATCGAGAGTAAATGATATCAAATATTTACATTCATGACTGTATATCCTTTTGGTTTGGATATTTATATAGTTAAACTTCTGCATCCGAACCAAGTGAAAATTTCCTAAAACTACAAAGGTTAGATGGAGCTTTGACAATGGCAACACGAATATAGACACTTCCAAATGCTGATTCTCTTACCACTGTATGTATTATTTGCGAAATGGAAGTAATCTATTTACATATGCTCATGTGACATATATGTCTCTTGATATTTTCCTCTCTAATAGTCTCTTAATTATTGTTATTAGGATGAGTATATAATTGTGTATATATTCGTTAATTTATTTACTCACCCCCCACCACCCCACACACACATACTTACACAGACATACATATATATACATACATATATAAGTATGTATGTATGTATGTATGTATGTATGTATGTGTATAATGTGCCTGCATCGTTCTTCACCAAGTAAATTCATATGCATACATATACACATATACATACAGGCACAGACACGTACACACACGCACATAGAGACAGACACACAGACATATAGGTAGAGCGACGAAAAAGTATCAAAGAAATGTTGTTCCTGGTACTTACTATTCGACATATCCGAAGAAAGCTTGCTCAAAGCACCAATAAATGTCTTGCAGACTCCTCAGGATTCCTAGACATACATCTGAGAATAATACTTACAAATAATCCAGGAATATGTACTACGTTGCACGGATAGTGATTCATATAGTACTAATATCCATAAAAAATAGATCGCCATTATTGCCTTTATAAACAAACGGCTTCACAGCTCTTCACACGAAATATAAACTTTGTGACATTACAAAAAAAATCTGAAAACATATGCTGAACATTAAATACATTAAAGATATCAACATCGACAGAAAATACATATCTTGCATTTTACGATATTAACAAAGAAATAATTCGGGAAGCAGTCATGCTAGCTAAACATCCAACTTCATATTATTTTAATTTTAGTTTGGACGCAGTTACCTAACATCCTCAATATCGACAGAATTAATAACACACCTAATGCTTCACTATAATTATTTTGAATATTATACCGACCTTGCCGTACTAAGGATATGCTTTTATTAGTATTGTCTTGAAAATAACTGGCAATAGAGTCACGCAAAGATGATATGAATACAAAATTTGACAGTGGACGTATTTCAGTTAGGTCAGCCCCGTTTCTGCAACGTTATTTATAACTGAAATGAGAACACATTCAAACATGCATACACAAGGCGACAGTGGTACGACAAACACACACACACACAAGCACACACACACACATACAAAGACACCACATGACCACACAAACGCATACAAACGCATGGATATGCAGAATACATACATACAAACGTACACACCCGCATATACATGCATATATATATATATATATATATATATATATATATATATATATATATATATA
>NC_068984.1:135290678-135292562 GCF_001194135.2 Octopus bimaculoides | reverse complement strand
ATACATATATATTTATATATGTTTATATATAATCAATATCAGAAATTATTTCGATTATATATATCTCATATAAAATATAGTAAACACCACCTAATAATGAACATAAGTTGGATAGCGAACTATTTTAGGCCGGTGAGTCTATGTAGTATATATATAGAAAAACTAACACCTCCAGATTTTGGTATATTTCCAGAGTTGCATATCACAATGATGCAACATGTCATTTACACTTTCCGCAATATCTCTACAGGAACTTAATACAATTTCACGAAGAATACAGCCTGCTTTTTAAGCAAACGTCCCCTTGTATACCTCAACCTAACTTTCTCTATTATACGGCTACTCAACTCTTCGAAACATAATTTAATCATTCATAACAATGGTGTGAACGTGAGGGATTAAAGTAACAATTAGTGTTCTTCTTACCAACGTCATCAAACAAACTGCAGACTCAAAACTTTCTGTCACAATTAAACATAGAATTACACAAGATATGAAACCCGTTGTAACAGTCGTATATAAATGCTACACGTATTGAAGACAGTAAAGAAATCAAGGGGACAGAGAAATATTTAAAGCAATCATAGATTGTCTACTGATATATAAAACTATGATTGTATACAGAAAATCAATTCGATATGTCATATACCAATGACATGGATGACTAGAAGTACAAACACTATCACAGGTCATGTGAGAAGAAGATAATGGCACTCTACCCATCAAACTCTTTCCAGAAAATGCACTGCCACCAAATACCCATACGATGAAACTACTTACATTGAAAGTCCAGCTGGTCTTGCGAAAAGTAACATTGTTTATAGTAGTCATCTCAATTCCATCAATCTTTCTAACTACTTGAAATATCACCTGCAATAACTAGACATTTACAACGCGGCAGGAATCTAATATAGCATCCTATAAACAATAGCTTTCCCTCTTAGCGCTTACAAGTCTAAGGAGCAGATTCACTATGTCTGTGTACGCGTTGCAGATGTGCAACATAATTTAGTTACCATAAGAAATAAACTAGAATGATTAGAAAATTCAATAAGTTTCGCACAATTTTAAATGGTTATAATGACACTTCCACAACGTATTAGCTTGAAGCCTGACACATGACATATCAAGATCACATCATTTACAAGGCAAGAACCACGAAGAGTAATAAACTTTAAAAATGCTTTCATTCGTTACAAAATATATTTAGATTTTACAATTATTTTATCTGCACCATTAAATAATAAGTTGTTTTATCAATTCAACTGCAATATAATACTTTTGAAATATACATATAAAGAATTGTTGCACAGTTTGAATGGCTGATAGTCATTAATATTTCAGTAAGTGTTTCAGGAGATAATGAAATTGATTGAACAGTAAAATAGGTCAGGAATATCGATTTTGTTAAGAAAATTACTTTATCTTCATTTCTCACTTCATTACTTAATTAGCATTAAACCATTTCCCAATGTTAACTAATGTCAACATTATTGCACTGATAGTTACACTCCTCTAAAACGTAGTTTCATTAGAATGAACCCACACTATACACTGACGTATATTTTAAAAATTTGAGAGCAGATCTTGTTACAAAAAAAAAACTGGAGAAAGTTTTAAAATAGGCAGAGTGAGGTTTCAATATCTACTGATAGAGAATGAACCGAACGACACAGCTTGGGATTTACATGGCTACAAAAGATAGCTGTTCGTTTTATACATATCAGCCGATTTAAACGTATAAGATAATATAACCATCAAAATCATCATGTCTTATGCAAATAAATACATAGAAAAACAAAAAACATACAAGCGTTCATGTACACACACATATATAAATGTGTGTGTGTGAGTAAATATATGTATATATATATATATATATAT
>NC_068984.1:135286105-135288434 GCF_001194135.2 Octopus bimaculoides | reverse complement strand
TGTGTGTGTGTGTGTGTGTGTGTGTGTGTGTGTGTGTATGCATGTATGTATATGTAAATGTTTGTATATGTATGTACGTACGTATGTATGTATGTATGCATGTATGTATGTATGTATGTATATTATTCATTGATACGTTCATTATTTTCACCGAGGAATATTTATCATTTTACACTATCATGTTTCCTCTTTCCTGATACAATCTCTTCTCGTTTACAATTATTATTATCTAGATATCCGTGATTTATTTGGTATATATAGAAGTTTCTGACTATACCTTGTGAGCTATATCGAATTACTTTATTGGCTAATCAAATTATTTCTTTATTTTGAGTAGAATATTTTATATTAATTCTATTTCATATATGCCGTTGACTTTTGATTCTTTATCTTGGTCTTCGTGTCATCCGGCAGATTATTAACATAGGAATGAGATTTTATTTATGTATTTATTTATTTTTTACTTGTCACTCTTTACTTAGTTGATCTCTCAGAATATTTTATGTTTGTAATGTTGAGTCTATAATATTTCACCTCCATATTTAAAGTCTTTGATTTATGAGGAAAGTATAATATCCCCTTCTATTTGGTAACCTGTTTATTGATAGGCATATTGTGATAGCAAGTATAACGGTCAGTTTTTCTAGTGGCAATTATCTGGATCATTCTTATCAGTGTTCTTGCTATCGAAATAATAATAGAAATCACGATGCACTTGTTGCTACACAATTCTATAATCATTAATATAATTATCGTTATCTAAAATAAATTTATATTCAGCTAACGAATATCAAAATAATTAGCATTGTCATCAGCATAATATTCGATTAACATATTAAAACGGTAAATCGATTATGGTTTTGTTTTAATATCTAGATAATATGCTGGTGGAAGAAGTTTAGGTGACTGTGAAACTGGTTTCTTGGGAGAAGTTTACGCTGATTATTATTCATAGCAAATAGACAATGATTAGGCAGAAACTACATAGCCGAAGTTGAAATGATTTATATCGTTTGTTTTATTTTATTTTATTTTATTCATTTCTTCCAGCGCTGAAAGTTGGAATTTCGTTCGATTTAGCGTTACAAGTCATACCTGAGAGTTGAAGGAAATAATTCCAAATTATGCATTTGCTAAAAATAGTATTGTTCCGCTCAGAAATATGCTAACCTCTTATTTTACGGTTCGATCAGCACCGTTAGAACTTTGAAACGTATTTAGTTACGTAACATGAACCACTGTGAAGCATATATTTCATTTTGTCTGTGAACATGAATAATCTGCCTAAATTATACGAATGATAAGAGAAAAAAATTACTTCAGAAGACATTATTTTTTTTTATTCATTTATGCGCCCTTTTAAAGCCTATCCAGGCTCATGGGCCCGGTTCCCGGTTTCTATGGCGTATGAGTTTTTCCCCAGCTGGACGGAACGCCAGTCCATCGCAGCGCTACTAAAAAAAACAGGAGGAAAGAGTGAGAGAAAGTTGGGGCGAAAGAGTACAACAGGGGTCACCACCACCACCTACCGGAGCCTCGTTGAGCTTGTAGGTGTTTTCGCTCAATAAATACACACAGCGCCCGGTCCGGGAATCGAAACCGCGATCCTCCGATCGTGAGTCCACAGCCCTAACCACTAGGCCATTGCGCCTCCACGCTTCAGAAGACATAACTTCCATTATTACAATAGGAGTCCAATTATTAGTTGTCTAAAGCATTGTAGAAGCATTGTTCAATTTGCTTGATTTTGAGTCACTTCATTTAACTTGAACATGCAAGCTCCAACTCAGGCAGTGACACAAAATATGACAGCTGCGAACAATTACCAGGTTGTGATCCGCCCCGTTTAGAGAATAGGTTTACGAAGATCTAGTATCCAGGTTTCGAAGAGTGTTTTAATATTGATTTCAAATTCTGGCACAAGGACAGCAATTTTGAGGGTGTCCATACGTCGATTACATCAACTTCAGTGTTCAATTTGTACTTATTTTATGAATCTCAAAATGATAATGGCAAAGTCGACTCTGTCAGTATTTGAAAGGGCATCCTAATATTAACAATTAGCTTAGTCAATAACTCCAGAGATCTATTCACTCGACATCTGGAAAACATCAGATGGTAACAGGGAAAAGGCCCCATGAGTTGTTTTCCCACCTTGTTTTAGTACAAATTGCCTAAGTTTTCACATAAGACGCTTTATTTCAAGTTGACCCAGTTCTCTCAAATGTAGAAATGAGCTGGATAACATATATATATATATTTATGTGTGTGTGTGTATTTATGTATGCATATATATGTATATATGTGTGTATTTATGTATATATATATA
>NC_068984.1:135283016-135283675 GCF_001194135.2 Octopus bimaculoides | reverse complement strand
GACGACGACGACGATGTTGATGATGATGATGATGATGATGATGACAACGTGGTGATATCTATGTTAATTTAATGATGACGACGACGACGACGACGATGACGACGATGATGATGATGATGACGATGATGATGATGATGATGATGATGATGATGACAACGCTGACGATGATGATGATGATGATGATGATGCTGATGATGGTGATCAAGATCGTGATATTTATGGTGTAAAGAAAATGATAGTGTCTATCAGGTTAATCGCGATGGCATTAATAGTTGTAAGGTGTTCACTGGCTGGGGACGGTAGTCGTGGTTGAGGTCATCGGTGTTAGAAAACAAGATAAGAGTTATGAAGTTGATAATTCTAATAAATCACACGATTATTGTGAAGGGGAAACGATACCATCGATAGTGATGGATGGAGGCGATGACGACGACGACGACGACGACGACGACGACGACGACGACGACGACGACAGATTCATGTGACATGATTGCGTGGAGGCTGATGTTACTCCTGCTGCTGATGATGACGCTACTTACAGATGATGATGATGGTGATGATGATGTCGATGATGATGACGATGATGATGATGATGATGATGATGATGATGATGATGGTGGTGGTGGTGGTGGCGCTGGTGGCGGTGGTGGTGGTGATGA
>NC_068984.1:135280722-135282699 GCF_001194135.2 Octopus bimaculoides | reverse complement strand
AGGACGGGGAGGAGGACGGGGAGGAGGACGAGGGGGATAATGATGGTGATGGTGATGATGATGATTATGATGATGATGATGATAAGGATGATGATGATGATGATGATGATGATGGTGATGGTGGTGGTGGTGGTATTCGTGGTGGCAACGGCAGTTGTTATGTCGGTAATACTAAAGATTATAAGGAGAATAGTAAGCAATTGAATGAATCACCCTCAATCTCCGATTTAGCTTTCGCATGCAACTGGTAAAACGAATAGCTACAATGCACACAACCGGAACTGTACTTACTCCATACCCTTTCCTCTTGATATCGTACCCACATGACCAGTATATTTTTCTGACCAGTGTGAACTAAAGTTCGTAGATGAGGCCTATAGAAACATAGCTACAGCAATCAGGGTACTTTTAAAGATCAAACACCCTCTGCACTACATTCCATTCTATATTCTAATTAATTAATCTTTCTGGGTTGTCTACTCTATCTTTTCCATGTTACTAATATCCATATTGATTATCCTCAATGCTATGGGTATAGATTTAGTTAATTGAAATTTATTGGATTATTGCATCAAATACGCTGGTACCTGCGCTCGAAATATATAACTTGCAGTATAGGCTCTGCTGCTAAATATTGATGAACTTGAAAGTGAAACGATAAAAACCTATCTCCTTCATTAAATGTAGCTTATAGTGGACCATGCAGGCAACGAATATGCCACCATAAATTAAGGGGCAACCCAACATCTATGCTATTAACAGGGTAACCAGTCTCAGTTAAACGACTCGAAACGCAACAGTTGCTATTTCCCTGCATTTATCACAAGTTGTGTGATTCAATGCACTCAACTTGAGATAAAACTGAAACTAATGAATTTATCTATGATGTTTCTTGTTTCTTGTGGTTGTTCTCTTAGTACTATTTTTTCCCGAGTCTGTGGGAGTAATACGTTGTAGCATTGTTTCGGAGCCATTGAAGGTGTTTTAATATGAATTGCGTTTAATGTTGCAAATTACCGTAGCATAGAAAAGAATGATGAAATAGAATGTTATGGAGGACAGCAGAAAACATTGAAACAAAATTTATCATGTCTTAAAGTGATTACCGAGCAACAGTTGGTATGATACCATAGTCTTAGATGCTAGAAGCATTCTGCAGAGCTAAATCACTCTAAATATTAATGAAGCACATCACAAACTTCATGAAAAATCGGAAAACATATATCTCACAGAAAGCAAGCGGTTGATAACAAAAGGCAGCGTATATTCATAAGTAATATTCTGCATTACCTCAAGATTTTACATACGCTTTTGGCTCTGGCTACATTAAGAATTCTTTAGTGAAACCACCAATGGTTATCAGAGCTGATGTGGACAAACTATAAGTCATCTAAATAGTTTCTATTAAAGATTTCACAAATACAGACATATCTGAAATTATGTGATTAATTAGGGAAATGTATCGTATCTATCGTGCGGAAAAAAATAACAGCAGCATACAATTAGATATAATACAACAAAAGTCGAGGAAATAATCAAGAACCAACTCATTTTTAGGAATGGTTGAAATAGATAAGTCACGTCACACAAATATGAACTGAGATGTTTTAAAAAACGCGCCAGAGTAGGCAGACATATTGAAAGTTAATGCTAGAAATAAATAGGTATTAATTTATTTCTAGCAATGTGCTTATGATAATATGTATGTATATATATACTAACCAGTTCAGTTAAATCGGCAACATAATAAATAGGAAGTTAAGTGAATTGAAGTGATTAGACAGGAAAAATAAAACGGTGAACTATCAACATCGAACTGGGATCTCTATCCAAGAGCTGATATTGTTAGAATATATATATATATATGTATGTATGCGTATGTATATATGTATATATATATGGATATGGATATATATATATATATATATATATATGTACATACATATATACATACATATATATATATATATATATATA
>NC_068984.1:135276928-135279773 GCF_001194135.2 Octopus bimaculoides | reverse complement strand
TATATATATATATATATATATTCCAGAGATGGAGGAAGGTGGGGTTGGTATAAATAGAAAGCTACAGCAAGAGTCAGACGAGAAAAATAATTAGACTCAAACGAACGGAAACTGATTAGTGTAATAATCAATCATGAAGGCACAAAAAAAATTATCTATAATATATGGAAACAATAAAGTACAAACTGGAAAGCAACTACACAGGAGAAACACATTTAGAAAAGGACGAAGCAACAGGAAATTAAAAACAAGGACAAAAACAAAACGGAATTCTAAATATAATAAAGAAAAATATAGGAAAACATTGATAATTAATAATATCCCGCAGGACCGGACAGAGTGTCTCATTTTAGCAGAACAAAAAATATATAACTAGAGAATATTACACAAAAAATATAATAATGAAGATATATGCTGACAACAATCGTAGACTGTGCAGCAAACATATTAAGAACAAGGAATAAATACTTTCTGTTAGGTCTGATTTGTGCAATATGCAGGCACTTCGACATGAATCGTTTAACAAATGGTATAAAGGATATGCTAAACTGGTTACATAACAACAGCTTGGGTAAAGGCACTTTACCCAATTCTTTTGATCAAGATGTCAAGGAAAACCGTTGAGAAGGAATTACGAAGGGGTGGAGGAAATATTGTTATACACATAACGTCCCCTTATGACCAGAAATATGGGAGAAGTAGATGAAGTCCGATAATTATAAATTGATGTGAAATGTTTTCGGATAATGAGAGTAAAAAAAATTAATTAGATTTGCCACATTAGCTATGATGAATAGAAAATGGAGAAACTCAAGTAAAAAATTGCCTCATGAATTTACATATAGTCCAACAAATAACTCCTCAAGTTATGTACTAGCAAGTCACCTAGAAGTGAATTGCAGGCCACAACCGACAATAAATCATCAGCTTTCACGACCCCATATTTTGTTTTCATTTTGCAGGTATGGCTGTATAATTATGACTTTTGCTATGCAATCACATGATTTCGGCTTCAGTTTATCTGCGCAGCACCTTGGACAGCTGTCTTTTACTGTTTCGCTGGCCTGAGCAATGCTTTGTGATCGAATATGGTAGACGAAAACTGTAAAAGCCCATCATATATATGGACACACACAAAGGTTCGGCAAAAGATATCGATATAGTAAATATTCGTGTTGATTTGTTCTACTGAAAGAAACGCTTCGACGCTCTACCTCAGAATGGATGCAGTCTAATGAGCGGAACAAGATACAGGGAAAAGATACATCCAGATTACTGAAATACGAACAGAAAATCCCCATCGAATAATGATCTCCAAATGACCAACAAACATCTAGATTTGAATGTGAAAAAAAAACGAGTCATTTCATTGTTTATTATTTAAAAATGATTAGTGTAATCAAATCATTGCTTGTACTTAAAGTTTGGCTTTTTTTTTTTGCTTGTTATATACACTTTAAAATAATAAAAAAAGCTTCTCAACTGAAATGTCATCAGTAAGAATTTAATTGCCGTTTATAATATTAATTCTGTGCGAGTTCGACTCTCACTGAAAGATAAGGTACACTCACGCACACACACACACACACTCACTTAACTCACACGCATATACAACTCACACACACACAACTCACACTCACACACATACAAAGATATTTATTATCCAATTAACCCCACATTTTTATTAGAGAAATTGTTTGTGTTCTTTGAGTTGAGTTAGTGCAACAATACTGTTCTCATTATAACATTACTAAATGTTGAAAGAAGCGACGAATTAAAAAAAACAATCACGTCTCCAGATTACTATGTAGTCTAATTGTAATTTCATTTATGTCTTATTCAGGCCTTCAATAAATACAATATATTTCACACTACAAAACCTTTCTCTCGTCTTCGTTTTGGCTTTTTTTCTGCAACGTATATATATCAACGAAGAAATTTATAAATACGCTCCTGAACGGTAGTTAGCTTTTTGAAAACATTGAGTAAGCTGGATTTTGAATTTACAGTTTTGCTACGGAACTAAATCCGTAAACTTCGCTCCGGCTGCGATAATTGAGAACTTTCATATCGTATCAATTCCGTTTCAAATTCCAGTGACTTTTATTAATGACCAGAAAGGACACCGTATTTCTTTATGCAACCATAATATACTACAAACTATATTAAATATTTTTTTTATATGTTCAATAATGTGTTCCAATGTGTTAGAATTTCTATGACATCACTTGTTTAGATTATCTTTACAGATATTCTATGTTGATTATAGCCACCGGTGATTTTATTACAACCCTTCATATCCGTTACGTCAGAAATAAATAAAAATGTGATCGAAGATGCAAAATAGGTAATGGATTCATATGACATATTTGAGGAGCCTTTGCGCCTTCACTAACACCCATCGAACCTATTGCTCATCCACGAACCACCTACTTAAATAGCCACCTAATATAGCGATGTAACGTTATTGGATATACCAATTTTACATCTTTAGCACATTCCTGGAACCGATACGTAGCTAAATCAGTGTTGATTATAATTTCTAGAGAATATCTGTAGAGGTAACCTTATCAAGTGATCCAGTCACTTCGAGAACAGGATTAGTTGTATAGAGAACTGCAAGAGATTGTGAGAAAAGAGATTGCGGCGCTCTGAACGCAGCTAGGATTTCAAGCACTACAGAGTAGAGCAATATTATAGTCTTGTTCGTTACAAAATTTAATCCAACATGATGTGGCTTTCCTCTTCGGGTCTAACTGATAGAGAGAACAATTATAAAGATCCCAAACTGTTTCGTGTCACTACACACACATACATATATATATATATATATATATATATATAT
>NC_068984.1:135266657-135276787 GCF_001194135.2 Octopus bimaculoides | reverse complement strand
GGTTAACAGATATTACATTCTTGGAATTCACCGAGATTATTGATCCGCTTATGCGTTTCTTGATTATTAATGCAAATTTCTTTCAATTATTTTGTGCCTTTCCATGCATGTAATTAGAACGTGTGTGTGTGAGTGCGCGCGCGTGTGTATCGCTCTAGCCATCTATCGATATACATATGTATATATATCACCTTAGGTTAAACGTTCTCTCTCTCTCTCTCTCTTTCTCTCTGTATATATATATATATATATATATATATATATATATATTATGAAGCATCTATGAATATATTAATGCAAGCGCAACATCTGCGCTATAGTGAATATCATAGCGATTATATCATGTGGAAGAGAAGGTATCTTCGGCGATAAGAATAGAGCTGAACTTTTCTCCGGTTAATCGCTCTTCATATATTCGAAATCTGTTCATTTCCCGATCGAAGCAATAAATTCATCAACGATTCACAGCTCGTTCATCATTGTACTGGAATTCATGCATGAACGGCTTGACCATCACAACCAGCGTTCTTAACAAAAATCTCTAGGGTCCTTGAACATGCTACCAGTTCTGTCTCAGTAATGAGATCCATCTCTCGAGTCTGAGAGTATGTTTCACAAGGATTTGCTTTACACAGGAAAACTTGAAAAATGCTAAATAGAAAATAAACGACAACAGATATCCTTCTTTGCAATCTTCAAATTTCCAACTTAAAATATATTCATACATTGATCTTTTCTATGAAAACAAACAGTATATAAGTGGAAGGACTATTGCTTATATGAAGACATATCGTATATGTATTCGAAACCTAGTTGTTGATGTAAGAATACCGTTATGCCACGCAGGTATGAATATGCCTATGTGTATATATGCATGTTTATGCAAACGTGACTTGCGTATCTAACGAAATAACTTACTTGCACAGATATATTGTTACATTTATCTTATCTCAATTCTTTTCATACCCGCAACGAATCTGAGAAGATAAAATTAATAATGCAAAAAACATCATTCCAAACACTTAAAAACAAATGTTCTTGACAGGAGGAATTTTTTCAATGCACAACACATTTGCGATCAGAAACAATGCTATTTAAATATTTTATTACATGATCCGTATTATCATTAAGCTACCGTATTTATTATGTGCATAAAATAAGTCACAAATTTTCTATTTTGTTTATTTAATCATAATATATTGAAGCTGATAATATTTACAGAGAAAGTGACGCATTTATTTGGAAGTAAATGTGTTGAAATTGGAATACAGATAATTAGGAAGCTTTCACCTAAAGACGATGTTTCGAATGAGTGAAGATTTGATTACATAAAATGAGATCGTGGATAGAGGGGCTTCTATTACAACTGTCATTTACTTTAAATCTAGCTACCGATCAACAGAATACATGTAAATTGTAAGACTTTAAATTTACTACGATGAAGGTTAAAGTCTAAAATTCGAGAAATAGTAAGAAAGATCATTAAAAATATGTTTAAAATATGCCTTCGGATAAATTATGTTACAGTTTTATTACTACAAAGCTCAAAGAGTACAAGTATTATATTACGACTATGAAATGAGGAAAATTAGAAAACAATAAGAATATAGTAAAACTGGTATTGATAAATCAGCAGTTGTAGTTATTGAAACATGTAACTTTCTTCAGAGATATATTTTCAGAACAGGAGAAACATGACCAAACCGCTTTAAAGAAACTGTGAAGTAGAATCATTGAAGTGTTATTTTATTTCAGCAGTAAAACAAACATGTAACAGTATCGACACCGAAAGCACACGCATAACTAACATGATATAGAAATATGGTATACCTATTCCATGATAAATTCCAGAACGTGATAAGGAACTTTCAAAGAATAAAAAGTAAGGAAATATCTAACTGGTGCTCAGACTGCTACGCTATCTACGCATCCACCTCCAGAATTGAACGTTTATCGAAATTTTCAGAAATAAAAAGAAATAAAATAAACATCAATCCGTTTCCTCGGAAGATTTTCGAAATTGATGGCTGTTTAGTTCGTTACATTTTTTCCAATCTGGTTTATTTTCACGATTTTTTCAGTGAATCCGATATAATCTTCTCAGAAAAGAGTGTAAATATCGTAACACAATGTACCGAATACCTACTATATTACTTCATTTTTTATACATACACCATGCATTAACACTTTTGTTATAGTATCGGTAGTTTAATCTTGGTTACGCTAACGTTCTCTCGCAATGTTGTCACTGAAATATGATTTTCAAATTAGAAATCCACTTTTTACGGAACGTTGATTGATGTAAATTAAAATTTAGAATAATCATCTAATACACAAATCTAAACAACATAACACAAATAACAACGTATTAGTACGCAAGAAAAATCTTACTGAAATACCAAGTCTATGATTCCATTTATTTTTTGCGTGTAGAATTACATTTTTCCATTCATGTAATCTTAGGTTTCTTCTACCATTTCAAAACAGAGCCCGTATCCCACAACGCCAGCCACACCGGCGTCTGTTGAATCTTTGGTCAGTATTTGTGTCTGAATTTCTAACCCAAAGAAATGGAGGGATATTGTAAATTCGACCGTTTTCGAGCATTTAAAAAACACCAAATTAGGTTTCCGCAATTGTACATGCTACATGAATATTTTTGGTCGCTTACATCTCAGCTCCCCGTTTTGAACCAATAAGCGATTATTAACCGACTTTCCGGAACACAGAACACTGAAGAATCGTAAACGATCAACGCTGTCATTGCATCTTGGAAAGATTCGATTTACGTTAATTCTTCGACTGGAATAGTAATCTCAAACCAGTAATGACTTACAACAGCTTTGGTTATCCAGCCGTCTTTAAGGCTCTTATTTTCTGTTAGGTAAAAGTCCTCCTGAATACACAGCTTGCTTGGTCGTAGTCGATGTCATCTGTTTACCCTCAAACGTTTTTCACTCGTGACCACCACTGAAATTCTCTAGCCTGGTAATGTACCCTACGACGAACTATATTAGTCGACTGTCACAAAACACTGAAAGTCAGATTATATCCCAGGTTTTAAATGCTAAAGTTTAATCACTCTTTAACCAGGACTGAAGCTTCGGTAAATGTGTTGTGATGTAACTTTACCTTTCAAAGGCGTCTGTATGTGACATCTCTGCGTCTCTCACTGAAACAAAATTATTTGCCATTGAAGCGCATATATCTTCTGCAATATATATATATATATATATATCAATCATTTATTATATTGTAGAAAACTCATAAGGTCTGCCTCGTTGCAGGTTTCTTGTTGATTCCGTTGCTGATGTCGCAATTACTACTCTTGTTTGCATTTTTTTTATCTAGTCTCACTAATTGCGTTGCTATCGTAAATATCTTTATTTTAAAAGACATTTTTCAATCATATTTCAATCTTGTTTATCGAGGAGGTTACTTGCATTGCCGAGTCTTCTCTATTTAACATATCAGTAAATGTCATACTTAGAAATTGCTTGTGAAAATCGCATTACAAATTTTTTTCGGATTCAAAATGAAACAAGAAAGACGAACTTTTCCCTCAGTATATATACAACATTTACGGCATATTCAAAATATCCTGCTGGTAAAATCACCGAAAAAATTTCTTCGGAGTTAAGACGAAGTAGTAAATTTCGATATGATGATGATGATGATGGTTTCCAATTATGGAACAAGGCCAGATCTTGTGGAAAAGTAAGTCGATTACATGAATCCCCAGAGTTCAACTGGTCAATTCTGTTATCAACTCCGAAAGGGCGTGAGACAATGCCGCTAAACATTTTACACGGTACGCTAACAATTCTGCAGAACACCACTTATCTAGCAAGATCGTTAGCATGCCGTGAAAAATGCTTAGCTGTATTTCGCCCGACCTTAAGTTTTGAGTTAATATTCTGCCAACATCGCCTCTGCCTTTCATCCTTTCGAGGTGAACAAATTAACTACCAGTGAAATGCTGAGGTCGATGTGGTCGATTATAACCCTCCCGACAGATTTCAGGCCTTGCAACTATAGTTTATTGTAGAAAGGAATATTATTATTATTATTATTATGGTTCAGTAGTTTTATTTTTATAACGTGCTTTCACTTCTCTACCGAGCGCAGCTCTGTGCGCCTTGGGTATGTGCTGTGGTTTGCTGTGGTGCTCTTATGTTTACTGTATTGAAAGTGGTTTGCGTAGAATGTGTGCAGTACCCAGTAGTGCAATTTTCTGTATGTTATATATATTTGTAAGTCCTGGTGTTTTTGTTATGTATTTGTCTGAATATTTTTTTATTATACCTAAGGCACCTACAACGATAGGAATTGGTAGGTGCCTTAGGTATAATAAAAAAAATATTCAGACAAATACATAACAAAAACACCAGGACTTACAAATATATATAACATACAGAAAATTGCACTACTGGGTACTGCACACATTCTACGAAAAACACTTTCAATACAGTAAACATAACAGCACCACAGCAAACCACAGCACATACCCAAGGCGCACAGAGCTGCGCTCGGTAGTGAAGTGAAAGCACGTTATAAAAATAAAACTACTGAACAATAATAATAATAATAATAATAATAATAATAATAATAATAATAATAATAATAATAATAATATTCCTTTCTACAATAAACTATAGTTGCAAGGTCTGAAATCTGTCGGGAGGGTTATAGTCGACCACATCGGCCCCCAGCATTATTATTATTATTATTATCATTATTATTATTATCATTATTATTATTATCATTATTATTATTATCATTATTATTATTATCATTATTATTATTATTCAGTAGTTTTATTTTTATAGCGTGCTTTCACTTCACAACCGAGCGCAGCTCTGTGTGCCTTGGGTATGTGCTGTGTTATGGTTACTGTATTGAAAGTGTTTTGGGTAGGATGTAAGTAGGTTGAAAGGTACTGTAATGAGTTTTCATATACAGCACATATATTACGCAGGTCAGGCGATGATTACATCGACTAAAAGTACTGGAATGAAAAAAACGGTGGAGGGTACTTAATACCTGAGGCTATTAAACATCTATAACCTACTAGAAGCTGAAAAGTGACCAGGTTATTAGAAACATCAAGAAAATCAAACAAAAGAACCACAACAAAAACTAAAACAACAACAGTAGCAATAGCAACAGTTACAACAAAGTAATATTAAAAATAATAATAATAATTTAGATATTGAAGTGGAGAATATAAGGAATGACTAAGGTGATGATGATAGTGACTGATGTTGACATTTTCCGTATTTACATTTATGTCTTATTTAGATGAATTATCGCCAAAATTTGCCGGGAATCGTTCGATTATTTTCAATATCCTAGGGCTGTTTACTCGGTTTTGTCAATCCAAATATATGAATTAGATTAAATATTTTGAAAGACTATAGTAGAATGCAATTATATTGTCAAGTTCATAATTAAACTTTTCCCTAGAGCAATATAATAAGATTATAGCTGAAAAAAGCAGAGAAAGAAACATTCTAACGTATTTCTCACTAATGTGTTTCACGAAACACAGTCTATAACTATTAAAACAACTACTGTTTCTAGAGAAAACAAAGCATTACAAATAGGTTGGTGACACTTTCTGTATAACAAGCGGTACGTTCCTGAATGACATAGAGCATGGGTTTGTTTCCTAGTCATTGCATTTTCTATAATAATTATATATGTAGGCAAGTGGTGTCTAACGTGCTTAAGGTAGTAAACAGGAAACAAACCAATAGAGATGTTGTACAGAAGCATTTTGATCTTTAAGTACTCTTTTACTCTTTTACTTGTTTCAGTCATTTGACTGCGGCCATGCTGGAGCACCGCCTTTAGTCGAGCAAATCGACCCCTGGACTTATTCTTTGCAAGCCTAGTACTTATTCTACCGGAGATTTTTTGCCGAACCGCTAAGTTACAGGGACATAAACACACCACATTGGTTGTCAAGCGATGATGTGGGGACAAACACAGACACACAAACACACACATATACATATATACATATATACGACGGGCTTCTTTCAGTTTCCGTCTACCAAATTCGCTCACAAGGCTTTGGTCGGGCCGAGGCGAAAGTAGAAAACACTTGCCCAAGGTGCTACTCAGTGGGACTGAACCCGGAACCATGTGGTTGGTAAGGAAGCTACTTACCACACAGCCACTCTTGCGCCTATAGATAACAAAAAAATCCAATGGATTTGTTTCGAATTTATACATCCTATTATCATCGATGCATATATTTCTCGCTGAGAAGTAAATGTGTGTATGTGTGTGTGTATATGTATGTGCGTATGTATGTATGTATGTATGTACACAAACACTCATCTGTAAACAGTTCCAGAACTCCAGTGTCAAAGAACGCAAGTCTAATTGTTCTCGCATACGTTCACCCAAATATATTTTGACTTGCGTATAGTAGTCATCTAGATACATTAGAATATATAACACCTTGATTCGAAGTCAGTATTATTGTATAAGTAAACAGGTTCTAATTTGTTTTTGTTAAAATCTTCGGAGTAAATAAAACTTTGAAAAATCGAATGTCAGAATCATTACCATTTCTATGTCAGATTTGTATACATATATTTCTCTGTGTATAGACTTAATGAGATATGAAAATCTATCGCTCCACTCTATATACAATGCCGGTATTTAGGTGAAAGAATGCTTAATGAGTTAAGAATTCTTTGATTTGTCTGAAGATATATTCGCTCACATTTTATTTTTTTAAGTGGAACTTACATTTAAAAACAAGTAGAAAGAGGGAAATATCCTCTCAATTTTCTGTTTATATTAATGACCGTTGAATAGGAGAATCTAAAACAGCAGAGACAACGAAGCATGCAATGTTTTGATACCAACCTTTTAACATTCGGAATTTAAATTTTCCCAGGATCTTCTTTTCATCTTTGCGGGGTCGATAACAGAAGTACCGGTCAAATATTCGGATCGATCTAATCGACTGTTCTCCCTCCAAACATTTATGGTGTTTTGCATACCATAGTAATCGATATTATTGTTCTTTTTCATCCACCATATGCTATGTTTTATTCATCAAATATGCATTCAAATACATTGTTGTCTATTTATTATGCGGATCGCCTTTTCGAATATGAATTTATTTTGTCAGAATTTCGCTTTGGATTCGCCAGCGAAGTACGCTTCGGTGCATTTGCTCAGTGATTATCTTTGTTTAGCATCATGTCCTATGACATGACACGTCTGCAGTATCCTACAATAATGTTTTTATTTTACGATATATGCCCGATATACATGAGCTTTTTAATATTCCATTCAGCAAATATGCGTCTCTTACTACTTCACAATTTAATCATTTTGTGGCTGGCATCAGGTATACATGTATTGTGTTTTCAATAGTGCTACTATAATCCAGTAGGTTATGGACCTACCGATGTATTTTAGTATCTCATAAAATAAATTATTTGAAGCTAGGGATTTTTATTTTCTGTGAAATTTCATAACTATTGTCGATCAATATTTTTAACAAAAACATGGGAGCGCAAAAGTGAAGCCAAAATAAAATACAAAAAATAAATAGAAAACACGGCTTTAATGTGGTGTGCGTAATTTGCACCTATATTTTTGTACAAAACTGGAATATAAAATGAAAACATTTTAGGCATCATTATTCGTAAAGCTGTAACTTGTCAACTTTATATTCCTGTAAATCAGCGAACGCCGAACAGTGGCTACCAGAATGTCACCTGATTATTGTAGGCAACGCATATGTATAGAAGAGTGGTACAACAATGCATATATATATATATATATATATATATATATCCGTGGTCCTAGCACAGTGGGGTGTGGAGGGCGTTGTCATGCATGAATACGAGACTCCTTAGAAGCGACAGCGGTATGTCATCTAGCTGGTAGTGTTACCCTATTTTCGTTCATGTTGCTAAAGTTAGAGCTGTGGTTATAAAATATTCATAAACCTATCTTTTCTATCATTAAGATCTATTTCTCTAGGCTTCTGTCTCGGTTCGTGTCGAAACATTGACTTCAACCTCATATGAGATTGCTTCTATTTGTAGATGCAGTAATATGAGCACGATTATGCTTATCAATTTTCAATAGAAAGGCTTTGCCTTTGTCGTACCTAACACGGAGGGCCAAGCGGATGCAAATCACATTATATTAAGACGTTATTTCCTGCTAAGGAGTCTGTTGATAGTAATATCATTGCAATCATTCGCAGTCAGCGCATCATTTAAGCAAGGCATTACGTTATTAAGCCTCGTTTCCAAGGGTTATTTGCTTTCTTTGATTTTTCCTCCATTCCAATATTAAGCCCTATTATTCTCGTTTTCACGGAAAATTGCTCTGGTTGTAGTTTCATTCTTTAAGAACGATTCAGCTTCACCGATCAGGTCTATGATCAAAAGCATTCCATCTCTACCCTTTTCCTATTTTTCGCATAAGAAATTGGCCTTTTATGAGGCAATGAAATTGATTTGAAGGTGTTTTTGTTACTGTTTCTAAGCGGTCAAAGACTACAGAGAGGCTCTCTCAACGACTCATATACACGGGTAATGTAAATGAGACATGTGATTCATGGAACGTGAACGGTTTTAAGTCACGGAAATGACGTTGATTGAAGCCATGTTGTCTTACAATATGATGCAACGAAGTTTCTTTTTATTCAAACAGTTCAGACAGTTTCCTGGTTTCTTGGGCGATTGCATCGACGATATTTCAACGCCTAAGTATATTTCTACTGAAATGTAAGGAGAATGACCGGTGGCATTTAAAGACAACGTAAAGTTAGGCAACTCTATAACTCTCAATGTATTTAGTTTGGGATACTAGCGTTTCTATCGCTCAGTCGAATACATTATAAACTCTGACGATTGAAATGAGTTAACTGGATAAGTGTGTGTGCGCGCGAGTGTGTTCGTTCATATATGTGTGTTTGTATTAGGGGCGTGTGTGCGCACATGCGCGCACATGTATAGGTGCGCACGCTCGCATCGATACAGACATGCACAGAAATTCATATGTGTTTGTCCACAGACCCACATATACAACTATATACTTGCACATACCGCTCCTTCCTACTTGCACTCCAACAACCCAACCGTATGTGTGTGTGTGTGTGTGTGTGTGTGTGTGTGTGTGTGTGTGTGTGTGTGAGTGTGCGTATGCGCGTGTGTATGTATATATATAGTAAATCCCCGAAAAACTAAGAAACACAAAAAAACAACAACGTGGGGACGTTTTACATGTAAAATATTAGCAGACAGTCAGGGAAGAAAAGAAAGGTAGTATAACGTTTCGAGCAATAAAAGTCCTTTTTTCTGAAGAACGCAAGGCATCATATGGTCCAGGAATCGAAACCGCTATATTACTATTATGTGTGCAGCGCCTTTACCCACTAAGCCACGCACCTCTAAATAATTGCGTGTATATATCGTTGTAAATCCTCTTGGAAGTAAAAGGTCTATGGCTGGGCATGTGATTCCCATCACTTCAAGCTGCATCTTCATATCTGAAAACATGGCAAACTTTGAACCATTATTTGAAAGTGTGTTTGTGTGTGTGTGTGTTTTTATGAGGGTGTATATGATAGTTTGCGTGTGTACGTGAAACAGAGAGTGAGAAAGAGAATCAGTGAGAAGGAGGGATGAATGAAGAGAGAGAACGTTTGTGTTGAATGGTATCTAGTTCATGGGGATTATCGCAATATCCCTCATTCAATATGCAGAGGGAACGTTTATCAAGCATATTTGCTCTCAAATCCCAAACATGTTTACTTCACCACGATATATATAAAAAAAATACCACTGAGGATTAATATTCCGTATTGTTAGTTATCCTGGAAATTCAGGATAACCTAGACAATTAGAGGAACCAAATAAAAAAGCAACCTACACATAAACTCATATACACACACATAAAAACCAAACAGATTTACACAAAGTGAAGCATTACCCACAACGTCATGCAATTAAGTATTCCATTTACAACAAGGATATGATATAAAATGACCAAATATTAAAACTCAACTACATTTAGTGAAAGTCTGTGCGAGCTTCACTGTACGTATATATGTATATATACATGTGTGTGTGTGTATATATATA
>NC_068984.1:135261193-135266588 GCF_001194135.2 Octopus bimaculoides | reverse complement strand
TACATACATATATACATACACATACATACAAACACTTATATATGTATGTATGTGTGAATGTAGGTATGTATGTATGCATGCTTGCATATATACATATATATATATATATCGGTTAAATTATATTCGTAAATAATGTTAACGTCGAAGTAACTAAAATTTATTGCAAAATCAATAAATATAAAATATTCTCCAGAATCAATAAAACAGTAATAACAATTCTGTCAATATGGTACAGAATGCAACAGTCATCATCGAAATGTAGATACATAAAACCTAGAAACCATATTTCCTATAATTCATTTTGATTTCGTGAAAAATTATCATGATTGAATATATTTCTCTAAATAACATTAACTCCACCTAAAAACTATTTCAATGCCGAAGGCAAAAAGTTAATCCGTCGCAATATATTACACGCTTATCTTACCGATTCTCTATAAGCAAAACTTAAAGCAGAAAAACTAGGATTTCCTTCAACATTTTCTGCAAAGATGTTTCTTTAGTAATTACATTGCGTTAGAGATAATGTTTTCATTTAAGAAAACACATACTAACGTTACATATGTGTTTTCTTTATTCCTTGAAGTTCTGAAAGTTTTACAGTACTTCTACAACTAGGTCACTATTAAATTCTACAGAAATTATTGAAAATCAGTTACTGCTAATTTTGTATATACCTTAAGGGCTTACCTTTGCGCTTTCTTAATGCTTTGTCGGAGAGGTTTGATGTTTTGGACATACGGTTTACTTTTCATCATAGGCCACCATTAGCAAGTTCTTTGCGTTTGTTTCAATTGCTATGTTTACATATCTTCTGTAACATACACACATACACATAATCACATATACACACATATATACATACATAAAAACATACATACACACATAAATGCATGCATACATAAACACATACATACATATATACAAATACACACACATATGTAAATATACAGACATTTCGTTACCAATATTTCTCTATTTTCTCACGGGGCTGGTTTTGAATGTAGGGAAATGTCGTTTGCTGTGTATATATGTAGTATGTTTACAATGTTATCGTATATTAGATGACTGATGAAATGTGTGCAATTGCATTCCTGCTTGCACCGATACAAGTTCATCCGAGTAGACATACATCAGATCATGACAGAAAATATAAAATAATATAAGGAGATAAAATTACAGTTAATTATTGACTTAAAGATTACTGTGATGTAAATATATGGCTGCTTGCAAGTTGTATAATTGGACTAATACTTTAAATTCGTCGGCATTTTGATGTTAACTTGGATCCGTTGAAAGTTCAAGATGTATATGCTTCTGCGTGTGTGAGGATGGTTATGAATGAAGTACATATGTACAGATCATTAATATAGTAAGACATAGACAGTTGTGAATACATATAAGTAAACCATGGTGGAGAAAATGTGAATTCGCCTTACTTAGTTGTTAAAGTGTTTGGCTCACAATCATAAGGTCGTGAGATCGATATACAGCGGTGGCGTTGTGTACTTTATTTCACGTTGCTTAACTCCTCTTGGCTAGCAAAAAATGAGTAGTACCTGTATTTCTAAAGACCAGCTTTGTCACAGTGTGTCATGCTGAATCTCCTTTAGAACTGCGTTAAGAAAACGTGCGTCTGTGGGGTGCTCAGCCACTTGCACGTTAATTTCAACAGCAAGCTGTCACGTAGATCGCATCTACTAGAACCCTCGGCGTCCTAACCGGCGGAGTGCGAATTGGAGAGAGTAGTACAAGAACTCCAAAGATAAAAGGAAATATATAACGGTATTTTGGATCAGAAAGAATTTTTAAATTGTTGCTTTCATTTTATGGGAAAATCAGTATAAGGGCTTGTGAAGATATTCAGGTGTTATATCGCAATACTACACAGTGGCTATGTGAGCATCTCATCCTTGTCGCCACTGTTTTTTATCGGATGTTCGGATGACCTCTACTCAACTACCCCGACGTCTAGACTTCTCCCTCTATATCTACATATTCGGCTAGCCTACTTCATCGTCTGGATCCGTCGATACAACATCAGGTCTGCTAAAACATGATTATATGCACAAATATGTTGTTGTAGGTTTGCGAATGGTGTGCCTTTGCAATGCAATGAGCAGCAAATGGAAAACATGACAAGTAATCACAGAGAAATGACCCTTCATCAGTTGTCGGCTGTCTATCAAATCCTCATTTCCAGCATTCAACGACAATATGAGCCTTCAAAAACAGTCGCTCCCATAAATTCTAAAATAAAATTTAGGACCTATGGAGGGCCAAAATTGAGAACAAAGAAACAGGACAGTGGAGAAATACAAGGAAAGTGAACGAAAACAAACATGGAGGATCGTTAGACCAGAACGAGAGGAAAATAGTTAACGCTGGGAGAAATATCTTCTATGAAGGGAGAAAAGATAGAAGAGAGAGAATAAAATGTCCATTCCTTTGAACGTCCCTGCAGGAAAAGAAAGATGGTTACGTGAGGAAAGGAAAGATGGACGATGGTCAGGAGTCATCGACGAAAGAGAGAAAAGGGAAAGAGAAGGTGAGAGTCAGATAGAAAACGGTGAAAGAGGGAGGGGCAGAAAAAAGGGAATTAGAGAAGGACAGAGTAAGAAAATAGTACAGAATAGAGTCGCATCAGAAAGGTGAAGATAAATTTACTAGGAAATGTATGCGTGGCGGTCACTTAAATAATAATAATAAATATATTTATGTATGCGTGTGTGTGTGTGTACAGGACGTCACCAAGTGTGCAAACAACATGAAATACGTAGACAAACCAGTTAAATACATAAACAACGAGAGAAAAATGGAAAATAGGACAAGACACATACTTATATAAATATATATGTATGTATATATAAACACAGATACATACATATACATATACAAACATATATACATAAATACATACATACGCATTTACGTATATTTTTGTCTGTGTGCCGTATGTTCATGAGTACAATTAGGGGGTGCATCTTGAACAAATACGCTGACAAATTAGAAAATCACAGAAATTAAGAAACAAACAAGTTAAATTAGAGAATAATTGCTAAGCAATAATTTAACGTTTGTTTAGCAATCGGTGGAATTTTGTACTAAATGGATAAAGTATAAATGTAGTCATTATATCATTATAGACGTTTTAAAAAGTTATGAACTTTAGAAAAATAATAAGAAATCTTGACAATAGAAATCCGAAATTATCAAAATAAATAAACGCGACAATATATATAAGATAAATAAAAACAGTAATTAAGGAAAATTTCGGTAGGTGACTACACAAAAACTAAAATCTAAATATATTTATAGAAATCAATAAAAGAACGAAGAGAAAACTACAATTAAAAAAAAATAATTGTAAAAGTTTCAAAACTATTGATGGTATAAACTTAGTGCAATAATTATTGTAGTATAGTGGCCCAAGAGAAAGAGCGTTTTATTATTATTATTATTATTATTATTATTATTATTATTATTATTATTATTATTATTATTATTATCATTATTATTATTATTATTATTATTATTATTATTATTATTATTATTATTACTATTATTATTGTCACAGACGCACAAGGACCATGGCATGAAACTGAATCCAGGATGAGGAGGTTTCGTTCGTGAACAAGTCACATCATTTCATGCTGCTCAAACCGAAATGGATTAAAATGAATGATAACCGCTGTGATCACTGTCCACTAAAAACAATTCCGTTTCACGAATAATCTTTGGCCTCGCGTAAAACTGTGGTTTTATAAGGTATAATGAATAAGGCATAATCAGTTTTGTAAACATGCAGTTTGTGACATATATGAAACGAAGATTGTAGAACGCAAAACAAATAACACGTCATCCCATAAGTTCTGTCCAATTTTACGTTTTTTAAAATTGAATGAAATTTAATAGTATTTTAGAATGTCTAATGGAATTTGAAATTCTTTTTTATGCATTTGTGTATATTTAAACTAATATATTTTACAGAATAATAGAATTAAAATTTCTTTGATTAAAACCCTTTCTAATATTGAAGTATCCAAAGAGCATTTGAGGCACATAATGCTTTATGAGTACAAAAATGGAAACTCTGCAGCCGAAGTGACTCGAAACATACACTCAGTTTATGGGAAAGAATGCTTGAATTAAAGAACTTGCAGAAGATGGTTTGCAAAATTCAGAAGTGGAGATTTCAGCCTTGAAGATGAAGATCGAACAGGACATCCAGTTGAGTTTGATGATATGCTCTTTGAGGCATTACTTGGAGAAAATCCTGCATCATCAGTTGAAGAATTGGCAATAAAGCTTAGTTCAAACCACACAACTGTTCATCGTCATCTTCGACAACTTGGAAAGGTTCCCAAACTTGGAAAAACTTGAAAGCAACCGCAAATCCCAAGTTGACATTTGCTCTTCTTTCCATTCTAGCGAACTCAGTTCACCATTTTTGGATAGAATTGTGACTGGTGATGAAACATGGATCTTCTATCGAAATGTTAAACGTCGTAAACAGTAGCTTGGTAAAAGGGAAAAGGCTCAACCACAACCGTGAAGGGAACTTCATGGAAAAAAAGGTGCTTCGCTCTATCTGGTGGGATTGCGAAAGAGTAATTCACTTTAAATTATTACCAGCTAATGCAACAATCAACACTCAAGTCTACTGTCAACAATTAGAGCGTTTGAACCAAGCTTTGAAGAAAAAGACCCTCTTTAGGGAATCGAAAAAGGAGTGCTGTTTCATCAGGACAATGCGCGACCCCACACTGTAAAGATCACATCACAAAGGATCGAAGAGCTTAGTTGGGAAAAAAATTCCGCATCCACCTTATTCTCCCGACCTTGCTCCTTCAGACTACCATTTGTTCCGTAGTCTACAGAATCATTTGGGGGACATAACTTTCACAAGCCAGGAGGAGGTCAAAACTGACATTTCAGAGTTCTTCGCTTTGAAACCAAAAGAGTTTTACATTGATCGGATTAAAAAGCTTGTAAATAGATGGAAGGAAGTCATAGATAATCAGGGAAAGTACATTGATGATTAAATTTCAATTAAATATAAAATTTGATCACTTGTTCTCTTTATTCAAAATTCGGACACAACTTATGGGATGACCTGATAGGTTATTTGGATACCTTATATGCAATGCACTTTTACTTGTTTCAGTCATTTGACTGCGGCTAACCTGAAATACCACCTTTAGTCGAAAAAATCGATACCAGAACTCTTTGTAAGCCTAGTAGCCTAGTATTTATTCTATCATTTTATTTTGCCGAACCGCCAAGTTACAGGGCCGTAAACACACCCGCATCGGTTGTCAAGTGATTTTGGTGGAACAGCCAGAGACACACAAATACACATACACACACACGCACATAAATAAATAAATAAATA
>NC_068984.1:135256202-135261183 GCF_001194135.2 Octopus bimaculoides | reverse complement strand
ATATATATACTACTGGCTTCTTTCAGTTTCCGTCTATCAAATCCACTCAAGTCTTCGATCGGCCCGAGGTTATAGCGGAAGACTCATGCTCTGGATAATGTGGTCGATAAGCAAGCTACATACCACACAGCCGTTTGGATATTTGACAAAGAATTCGTCCATAATAATGAATGTTGCAGAATGTAGCATCAATGCATTGAAGTATGAGCAATAATTATAAGAATATGTAATCGTGATCGGAGAATGCGAGACAAAGATCTTTTCTTGAATCATTCAGATGGACATGCAAACGGATTCGGCTCTTATCGTCTGGTTTTCGAGGATGAGAGAACGCTTGTGATATCGCTGTGAGCTTGTTACTCAGTTTCCTATTAAGAGGTTCTAAAGAACTAGCGCAAAAAGGGTAGTCTGTTCATCTTTGTAGTCAACTTTTCCGATGTACAAAGTTTGCACAGAAAACGTATTATAATTGACTTTCTGCTACTCTCTAAACAACCATGTTTATTTTGGAGGAGGAGGAGGAGGAGGAGGAGGGGGGGAGGAGAAAAGGTTGCAGAAGAAGAAAACAAGAAGAAGAAGAACAACAACAACAACAACAAAAACAACAACCAAAAAGATAAAACCGAAAATCTTAGCAATAACAAATAGGGTGTAATTGTGTTACCTGTTCCAAACAGCCTGGGCCTTTATGTTACACCTTTTATGTTTTGCAGTTGGGAATTGTTTTTATGAGAAACACATACGTTTTAGATACACGGAGGATGAATGCTGAAACATTAACTGTAACTGATTACTTTTATGATAGTTAATATATCTGAAAACCCCCATCTTAACAAGCAGTTCATAATTGCTTGAATGAATTTGATCAAAGTCATCCTTAGTGAAAGGAGGTCGAGAAGCACGTTTGACGTGGAAGCTATACGCTCTTCTACAGGAACATTATCATCAGACGAGGGAAATATTTTCAACTGAAACTCTGTGCTATGGGATTGATGAGATGTGCATATGCATTTACTGCTTCATTTACTGCATCAGAATATATATTGCTGATTTTATATTCCCACAAACGATTGCAGATTTAAAGAGAAATCGAATGGGATTTCATAAATTCTATACGTTCAACCCTTTTAATTGTACCGTAATTAAAATTAATTGCATTTAGCAATAAATCAAAATGTTCATTCGAGGTTTCTTTTTCAGCAATAACTTACTTGTCCAAGGTTACGGGTTTACATGGATGCCGAATAAGGAAGATGCGCTGTTCAACTTCTTCCCTCAGTATTGATGCTGTGTGTGGAAATGTCTGAATGCGTATGCTAGATCGATTGTTTACCTTGAATATATGAGAATATAGTTGTTATTCTAATTTTCATGCCAGTATAAAATGGTGAATAAAGATAATTTTAAAATCAACTATACGCAATTTCACATAGCAAAGCGAGTGAATATTCTGAATGACTTTTTTAATGGGAGTTCAATTTCTAATATCATCTCAATTCTAATGGTTTCTGATTGAAACCATCGATCGATTCTTTAATACAGAGTTTACTTACTACATAAACTTATATTAGAAATTTCATTCCATATCCTACCAATAGCAGCAATTTTGAGCAGATTAGTTAAAGAATATCTGAAGAAATAATCACATGAATACATTAGTTACAAAATAATCCTGTTCTTAAAGACTATTCAATAAAAATCGTATTGAACTCACTAACAGGAATTAATTCGGTTCGAGATCGTAGAATTATATAATTGAAGATATATTGTGGTTTAATGAGAAGAAAATTATGATGAGAAGTCTTGTTTTGTGTTTTGTTTGTATTTTAGCTTTTGGAAAAAAGAGAAATATTAACGATAACAGCTAATAATAAACCACATTTCCCAAAGTTGCCTATTAATCACAGTTATATTCGATTAAACTTTCGACCCTACATTTTTCTCTGAATTGATTTACCCCCACTAAAGCAGTTTCTCTTGTTTGAAGTTAAATTTGAATTTTTTCTTCTTTTTAAATGGTTGATATGTGATTAAGGTTTATATAAGTGAATTGGAGAGGAGTTAAATTCGAAGCATTTTTCTTTGCTTCCAGGTTGAAGAATATTAAATCATATAAACGCCGTCGAGAATAATCAATCAAAAGTTATATTCTGTCATGGAAAAAATAAAAATTAAGATTAACTTTCTAAAATCTTTCTTGCTTGCTACTAGAAAAAGATTCAAATTCTTTCCTATTTAACATTGATAATGGATGCAAGAAGCTGGCATTAGTTATAGCATCTATCCAATTAATTCATACTGTTACGAATCAGTTTTATAGCATCTCCGAATATAAATGAATCAATTTTAAATAAATGGTCGCTAACTCAAATTGTCCAATTTCAGAAAGATCTTTATTTTAGATCCATCGTCTTTAAAGAACAGCGTAATAGCTTTTTTTTTTTATAATCGTAATGTGTATATTTTAATAGGTTTCTTAAATGCCATTTATTTCGTTATTTCATTTTTTTTTTTTTTCGATTTCATTTAAAGTAAATGATTATACTTTATTTACAGGCTACATTAATATCGAATTTAATATTGGTGAAATTGTGATTTGTAAAGTCCATTGAAGCAATGAACTCAACATTATATATTTCCAGACGTCGTTAATAGTTTACAATTATACAACAAAAAGAGTTCATAATGTGAAACTATGTTACTAAGATGGGAAAAACGAATTTAAAATGTAAAGGACTGATTTTAAATGCATGATACACGAGATTATTGCCAAAAAGTAGAAACATTTCGAACGCTATAGACTAATATTAATCCATTCACGAATTTTATAAGTATACATCACCGTATTTAATACAGGTTTATAAAGCATGAATCGTTTTAGGAGTAAAAACTTATCCCATTAAAAACAATCCGGTGGGTTTTTGGTCAAACAACACACAAAATAATAATCTAACACACTATAACTCCAGCGTTTTGGTTCTGAACATTTAACTGTACTGTGGGCATGTTTTTATATAAATTAACTCTCCCTTTCGTGCGAATCTGTTAGGATTTAAGAAATATCATTTACCACAGACATATACAAAGCTTGTGAAGAATTTTTATATTCACTGATTTTCACCATCATAGGTTGTAATTAGCTATGCTTCTCATAGCTGCAAATATCTCTTAGTATTATACGACATGAATGCAAATAATTTTGTATTTACTAATAATGTAATATCTGTAATTAAATTTGAAATTCATGATACATTAAATTTACAATATTTAACTAAAAAAAGGAACGAAATTTGCTTTTATAGAAACGAATTGTTTATGTATAAATGAAAAGGAAAATTACCATGTTCGATTGCATGTATTTCGTAATAACTATCCAAGGGAAGTTTAATTTCACCGTACTGCGATATAGGCACCCTATCGATTTACTTGAGGCTTCAACAAAACATCTGGTACAAAATATAGCGATTCGATTCCGTCATATAAAAAGCTGATCTAGGTGGAAATGTTTAAAATTCTAAACTAATAAAATTCTGCAATTGAAGACAGCGATATGTGTAACGAATAGTATTAGAATAGAAACAAAAAATAACACGCTTTAAACATCATATTACATTAAAAGGAAGATTATTATTTTTTTTTTTTTGTAATAAAGATACTAATGGAAGAGAATCTAAGAATCATACTTGCAATACCGCTGTATCATCTTAAAAACACGAGAGGATTTCACGCTATTAATAACAAGATGGATTATTATGTAACAAAATAAATTACAATTTATTGAAGTGGGGAGTGAGAATTAAATTAAGCATGCCTTCCAATGCGTATGATAGAGCGTCAAATATATGTAATCAAGTCTCTTGGAAATATTCAGTCAATTTAGATTATCCAAGCAATTAATTGAAAAAAATACCTACAAGTATGTCAGCAATCCAAAAGCAGCTGTCGCCGTGGATACCTCTTATACTAATAGTGTATTAGAATTTGGGAAATTATAGATAAATGAGATTGGAATGGATTTGGTTTTAAAGCAACGGCTGATAGAAATGAGCATGTTATATTAACTTGCGACATTAGCTATAGGCTCTTTTTAAGTACATATCCTGCCAAGATTAACATAGACTTTCATCCATCTGGGATTGATAAGATACAGTAAGATATATGACCAGCAGTTGATCGTACCGACTAACCTCTCCCTCTCAGAACAATTGGCCTTAAGGTTACTCCAACAGCCGTTATTTCTCCTTAGTGAAGTATATTCAAAATGGCGATTAAAACACACTTGTAGCATGCACAAGCGCGCAAAGACTCCGATATGACGAAGTGGGAGAACGGTGACTCAAACGCTTATTGCAGGGTAAATGCATTTTTATTTTTGAATTTCTTCTTTATCTTAGGTTTCGTGCGTTAATATTTACAAGAGAGAGAGAAGAGGAGAGAGATGGAGAGATGAATGGGCGGATATAGACAGAGATACGCAATAATGCTTCATCCCATCAACAGAACATCCTGCTGAAGAAATTAACGGACAAGCTAAACACTGCACAGTCACGCATAGAGCAAAGTGTGACAAGGCTGGTCATTTTGGGCCAGTTGAGAGAACTGGACTAACGTCAAATAAAGTACCTTGCTCAAGCACACAACCCGCCGCCCAATATCAGATTCACGACCTTGCGATCTGGACCCCGTTACTTTAATCACTAAGCCACGCGTCTTCACATCCACAATTACATATACATGTATAAACACACACGCACTAGCACACGCATGCACACACACATACACACACATATACACACTCCAAAATGGAGGCGAAAAACTTTCTCCAAGTAATTGGTTTGAAAATTTATTAAGGCCCTAGGATATTTTCCTACTTTTCTTAACAAGAAACCAATGGCAGATTTAATTCAGAAATAAAGAAAATTTATATCCACCAATGCAAAGTTGAACTCTCGTTTCATCGTTCTACACTTACGTATATGTA
>NC_068984.1:135255142-135255971 GCF_001194135.2 Octopus bimaculoides | reverse complement strand
TATATATATATATATCAAGATTATGTGTAGCACTATCACCTTTCATGCAAGAAGTTGAAAATGAAACTTACTTGATAAATCTGACGTACATAAAAATCGAATTCATTTTTTTTTCATAGAATTCTATGACTTGACTTCAGACAACCTACTGCTGAGTTTAAATTGAAGTGATAAATTAATTCATATAGCTTTATATGATGTCTTGAGAGAGTTAGCGCAATATTGAGAGAGTTATCATAGTCAAAGGCAATTCATATGTTATTTCCGCAAGAAATCCTTTATGCTCTTATGCATTTTCAGACGTTTGCACGGGCACAGAAGGCATGGAGCCGTATATCTACGTATGAAAACTCTAAAATATACCCATAGGCAAATGCACAAAATCACAAAACCAAAAACATGTAGATATATACGCTCACAATTTCCGTGTAAATAGTTAGAAAGATAGATAGACATCGACGGAGAGAGCGACTGAAGTAAAGGTAGTGCAAGAAAAAGAGGGAATAACGGTAAGGGATATCAGTATGTTGATCACTTTTAAATTAACTGAGTTGATCATACGTAGTACCCAAGCGGCAATAGGTCGTGCAATGCTACTATAGCACAAGGCCTGAAATTTTGGAGGAAGGATACAGTCGATTACAACGACCTCAATGTTTCACTAGTACTTAATGTATCGATTCCGAAATGATGAAATGCAATGTCGACCTCAGCGGAGTTTGAATTCTGAATGTAGCGGCAGACGTAATGCTGTTAAAGATTTTGCAAAAGCCACCAGAACCGCCTTACAATAATTTCAATAATGATTAATATATATATATATATATAT
>NC_068984.1:135251357-135255101 GCF_001194135.2 Octopus bimaculoides | reverse complement strand
ATACATATATATATATATATATATATATATGCATGTGTTTGTGTGTGTGTTTGAAATCACGTGACTCAGTGTTTAAAGCGTCGGGCTGACAATCATAAGGTAGTGAGTTCGATTCACGGTCCAGGCTGTGTTGTATTCTTGAGCAAGCACATTATTTCTCAGGACTCCAGCGCGCTCAGCTGTAGAAATGAGATACACGGTCACTGGTACCAAGCTATTTCGGCCCTTGTTTTGTATATATATATATACGTACATACATACATACATACATACATACATACATACATATACATACATATCTGCACATAAAGATACATATATATGTATAAATATATATAAATACATGCATATATATACATACATATATGTATATAAAGAATGGAAGAATGGAAAAATCTTTTAAGTCGCGAGCCTGCACGCGTCGACAGAAAGGATTAAGAGGAAAACAGGAGAGAGGATGAAAAAAAGAAACGGAGAAAAAAAAACATGTGTAGGGATTAACCGTTCGACATGATGAAAATCTGGTATTTATATATATATATATATATATATATATATATATACATGATGATGAATACATATATATATATATATATATATGTCTGCGTCTATATATATATATATGCCAATTCTCATTTATACGGTCACATATAGCCTGATGAGTAACATAATTTACATTTGACTAGCATTAGCTTGTTTCTGTGGTCTACGTATGATACACCGTGTGAAATATTTCTGCAAATATTGTACGCTAATTTGTATTAATCCACTTTGTCTTTATGCATTTCTACGTGTGTTTGATTTTAAACATGTATGCGTTAACTAATGGGAAATAATAGCATCCGAGCTGTTGAGAACTAATTCTATAAATCTGTAATGAAATCCTGAGTTAATGAGCAAAAAATGAATAATAAGTTTCGGAAGTGATGTGTAGTGAAGTCGACGAATTAGCAGCTTTTGAAAGATGATAAAACTAAAAGTAAGAAATCATGATATGCATAAAATTCCATAATCCCTGTTTTGTAGGCGAGACATCATGTCGTTAAGCATGACGGTACCAATGCATTTTCTTACAAGACTTATTCTCATGGAAAGTGAATAAAAAAAATAACTGTCCTATGACGTCATTATAAATGCTGATTCATTAGCGGGAATTTAAATCTTGTGCTATGTCTTCAGGAATCGGTAAAATAATTCTATTACACTTACTTTAATGCCACATAGAAAACTTGATTTCTCTGAAAATCAATTGATAGCTGAAATTGCGTGCGACATATTACTGGCGATTTTGTTTTCGTTTTCTGTTATATCATTTACTTGTTAACTTGAGTTCCGCCGAAAAAAATTTGCGTAAAAAATTTAGATTGTAAAATCTGTAGCAAGGTTTCTATTCCAAGCTGAATTCCTATTAATGAAAATATTCTTTTCATTTCTTTTCTTTTCTTCTTACACTATATTCATTGCACCATTCTTAAAACTTGACTGGTGTATAATTACTGAAAATGCGAGTGTAGTTTTTGCGCTTTGATATTCCACATCATGATTAAATGTATCCACACCCTATGTATCGGTGGATACTGGAGTCAGTTGTATACGTGTCGATGACCTAAAACAAGATCTGTGTTGTGCTAGTGTTGAGGTGCACAGCCGGCTCTATCTAACCCTGAGAGCAAATAAAGTGCGCTACTTCTGAATGGGTTGAATTATGTAACCGCGGTGAAATACATTTACCACCACCTACACAGCGAATTGTTTCACTACAACGTTTCCAGTGGGTTCGTATCTAGTGGAAAGGCATTTTCTACATTACCAGCATGCACTTATTCATTAATACTCAGCGGAGGTTGCCATGCTGAAGCATCTCCTTAAAGGGACTTTTAGTGGAAGAAATCGATCCCAGGATTTATTATTTCGAAGCATAGTACTTATTTTATTGGTCGTTTTGCTGTACCATTAAGCTACGGGGACGTAAACACACCAGCAACGGTCGTCAAGTGACAGTAGGGAGACAAACACGTCTTCATAAATATATATATATATATATATATATATATATATATACGCACGACGGGCTTCCTTCAGTTTCCGCCAACCAAATTCACTCACAAGGCAGGCTTTGGTCGGCCGGGGACTATAGTAGAAGATACTTGGCCAAAAGGCCACGCAAAAGGACTGAACAAGGAACGGTGTGGTTGGGAAGCAAGTTTCTTACCTCACAGATACGCCTGCGCCTATATTCGAGGGGGTACACAAAAGTAACTGGAAACATTCTCTGTGGTACAAGCCAATTGTTGCTCAGGTTTTCGATGCTAGAATGCACTTGATGAGATGCTCAGGTATCAGTCTACTCACCGGCGTCGTGGAGTGAAGTCTTACTTCCATCCGGTGCGTCTTTATTTTGCAGTGTTTCTCTGCTGTTCGCCGATTTTGCGATGTCTGAAACGACGGGACAGCGTGCCTTCATGAAATTCTGTTTACTGTTAGGGCAAACGGCAGGCGAAACAGTTACCATGCTTCAAACAGCTTACAAGAACGATTCCGTGAGCAAGATTCAAGTTTATGAATGGTTTTCACGCTTTAAGAATGGTGTCTTGTCGCCTGAAGCCCAGGGCGACCGTCCATCTCCAGAACGAATGATCGATTGTTGATCTCCCGAACGAATTAAAATATGAAAATTCACGAACTGATCTTGCAGGATCGTTGCCGAACATTTGACAAAATTGTTGATATGGCTGTTGTGTCATGGAGCTCTTCCCAGCGAAGTTTTTGCAGGGAATTGTGAATGAAGAGAGTTTCAGCAAAATGTGTGCCTCGCTTGCTCACGGAAGATCAAAAGTAGTCACAACTGAATACATGTCGTGAACTGAAAGAGCAGTTGGAAGTTAATCTGAAACTTTTTTTGAAGGTCATCACTGATGATAAAAGCTAATGCCGCGGCTACGACTCGGAAACGAAGCAACAATAGAGTCACTGAAATCATTCAATATCACCACACCCCACAATAGTGCGTCCAGTGGAATCCAGTGTTAAGACAATGATTGTTTCATCGATGCTAAAGGAATTGTCCGCACAGTATTCGTTCCTCCTGGTCAAACTGTTAACCATACATTTTCATTGACAGTTCTGAAGCATTTGAGAGACAAGGCAAGATGAAAACACACCGACCAGTGGTAAAATTGAGAGTGGTTGCTTTATCACGACATTTCACTTTTCGCACAACGCTTTCAGTGTGAGACTGTGTTTGACCAAAAATGGCATGATCCCGTTTACCCACCCTCCCTATTCGAACGATGTTGCTCCGTGCAACTTTTTTTTTTTTTTGGTCCCTCGAATGAAAAATGTCCTTAAAAGAGGACGTTTTGCAAATGTGAAAGAGGCGAGGAAAAATGGATGGAGGCGTTGAAAGGCACCATTCGTAACTCTTCTAGGACTGCTTCGAACACTGGAAAACATATCTGGACCGATGCATTCCAGCTTCTTTTGGATACACCCTCGCGTATATATGTATACAGACACACACACACATACCCATATCGAGGGTTAAAATGAAAGAAGAGAAGCGAGTACTATAGTCGAACGATAAAATTGCTTTTTCAAAACAATATTTTAATTTCATTGCAAGACATTAATATATTTACGAAATAAACCCTGCACACATATACACAATTAAGTAAAACATAACGTTTATAAATATATATATATATATATATATGTGTGTGTGTGTGTGTGTGTGTGTGTGTGTGT
>NC_068984.1:135247013-135251111 GCF_001194135.2 Octopus bimaculoides | reverse complement strand
GTGTGTAGAGAGATTGTGAAAAATTAATTACTTTCATATATCGTAAAAATATTTCTCTTTAATTATTTGAACGAAATGAAAGTGGATTTACGAAGACTATGATATAATTAAATACATACACGGAATAAATATTACATGAAACTAGGAAGGTGGTATCTGCCACCTGTATTCAGCTGAATACAAAGAGATGCTTATTGAATCAACACAGAAAGTACACGAACATTCGACCGAGAATGAAACAGATTTACGCAATACAATACTAAGAATTATTATTATTATTATAGTTCACTAGTTTTATTTTTATAACGTGCTTTCACTTCACTACCGAGCGCAGCTCTGTGTTCCTTTGCTATGTGCTGTGGTTTGTTGTGATGATCTTATATTTACTGTATTGAAAGTGTTTTGCGTAGGATGTGTGCAGTGCCCAGTAGTGCAATTTTCTGTATGTTATATATATTTGTAAGTCCTAGTATTTTTGTTATGTATTTGTCTGAATACTTTTTTTTATCATACCTAAGGCGCTCACTATGATAGGAATTGTTTCTGTTTTTAGATTCCACATTCGAGTTAACTCTATTTACAGGTCTTTCTATCTTGAAAGTTTCTCTATTTCTTTTCGGGAAACGTTGCCATCTGCTGGTATTGATACATCAATTAGAAAGCATTTTTTCCCTTCATTATCTCTTACAACTATATCTCGCCTATTGGCCTTAATTTCTCTATCTGTGCATATTGGCATATTCCAGAGTATGGTTGCTTTCTCGTTTTCTGTGACCTTTTCTGGCGTGTGCCTATACCATCTTTTTTCTGTTGCTATTCCATAGTTTTGGCATAGCTTATTATTATTATTATTATTATTATTATTATTATTATTATTATTATTATCGTATACTGAAATCAGATAAATCCTGTATTCTTTTCTACGTTAGGTACAAGGCACAAAATTTTGGGGCAGGGTGCCAGGCTATTAGATCGACACCAGTACGCAACTGGTACTTAATTTATCGATCCCGAAATGATGAAAGGAAACGTCCCCTCCGCACAATTTGAATTCAGAACGAAAGACAGATAGAATACCGCTAGGCATTTCGCCCGGCGTGGTAAAGTGTGTACTAGCTCGCGCCTTCAAAGATAAATCCAATATTCTTTTCTACTCTAGGAACAAGGTCCGAAATTTTGTGGGAGCGGGACAGTCGATTAGATCGACAGATGACATACCACAATGCATTTCGCCCGGCGTGCTAACGTTTCTACCACCTCGCCTCCTTAACATAAATATAATAAAAAAAAAGCAACGTTTCAAATCAGTCCCAAAATATTTTCACGCCCGCTCGTTTTCACGATGAATATTTTCAGGAAGTTGTTCGAAACGTATTCATAGACCCACAAAAATAGTTTATGAGGTACACTTTTATTCATTGCAGCCACTGTTTCTGAGCCCACATACACCAATTCGCCGTTATTTTATATCCACAGATATGGTTAATACCTCAAGCTACTATTATACCCACATAATCATACGTGTGTTTCTACACTGAGGTATTTTTTCTGCAATATTTTCAGCCATAGTTAAAACTTTCATGTTCTTTCGTCCATGTTTTGTGTGCTGTCCGAATGAGTTTTGTCTATGCCAAATCCATTACAACGTTGTATTTAACCGGCTTTCAATAAAGATTCGGGTTTTCGTTTCATATTTCCCTCTTTCAACAAGAACTATTATTGTCATTGTAGAGGCGCAATGGCCCAGTAGTTAGAGCAGCGGACTCCCGGTCGTAGCATCACGGTTTCGATTCCCAGACCGAGCCTTATGATTGTTTATTGAGCGAAAACAGCTAAAGCTCCACGATGCCCCGGCAAGGAGTGGTGGTGAATTCTGCTGTACTCTTTCACCACAGCTTTCTCTCAGTCTTTCCTGCATTTCAAAGGGTCAAACTGTGTCACGCTGAAATTCCCCGAGAACTACGTTAAGGGTACACGTGTCCGTAGAGTACTCAGCCACTTGCGCATTAATTTCATGAGCAGGTTGTTCCATTAATCGGTTCAATACCGATTCAAGCAATCAGATTCAAGCAATCAGAAAAAAATCACGCGTTGCCCTTTGGAAAAGCATGGCATCCGTAAGCCACACTCTCAGGTTCACACTGATATCCTAAACCTCTGTAAAGAGCAGAAATGCCATTATCATTGGAAAGCATCATGGCAGTAGGGAATGAAACGAAAGGCACAAAAATTACTTTGATGATACTGGATTTCTTCCCACTTCGAATAACGCATTAGTTATAGGGATCTATATCTAAAACAACAGACAGTTTTTTCTGGCACTGCAATTTTCTATAGATTCCTGAGATGTGTTCTGCTTTGTGGTCATAATATTTTCCAAAATCCTCAGATCCGAACAATTTTTACAGATTATCCTAATCATCTTTTATCATTTATTTATTACTTGTTTCAATCATGAGATGGTACCATGCTGGGGCACCGTCTTCAAAAATTTCCTTTAACTAAAGGAATCGACTCCAGGACTTGTTTTCTGTTTATCCTGTTGCTATTCTATCACTCATTTTTGTCGAACCGCTAACGTACTGGGACTTAAACACACCAGCCAAACACAGACTCACACACAGCCAGACAGACACACATACACACACACATGTGACAGGTTTCTTTCAATTTCCGTTAGCGAAATCCTCTCAGAATGTTTTGACTGATCCAAGGCTATAGTAGAAGACACTTGTACAATGTGCCACGCATTGGCACTGAAACCGGACCCACGTGCTTGGGAAGAAAGATTCTTACCACACAGCCATACCAGGAATCATATTCAATTTTATAATGTTTCAAGTTCTTATATACCAGCTGAGAAAGCATCTTACTTTCAAAGGATACATATGCAGAAACCTCATTGTTTTAACAATTTAGTCAAGACCCAACAGAGACATACTCTTTATCAATCAACAAACCTTCCAATATATTTTAGTCGGAGGCTTCGATACTGAGCAGCTCCAATCAAGCCATATGTCTCTTTCTTGAATATCTTCATTAGTCACTGAAATGATTTTCAATATTTCGAAACAACGGTACATTTAATCTCTTCTATTTACATCGTCACACTCTGGCTCCCATGATTTCACTCGTTTCCCATTGTTTCAGCTAACAACTATCATAATATTGCAAACTAAAATACCTTATTATTTATTCCCAGCACAGTTTCTACATTATATCAGGCTTTCTGTTCAATTTGCCCGGTTGAAATATAACCTGTCAACATCTGCTTGTGGATGTAAATCTGTGAAGATTGTCAGCAATTTCCGTCTCTTCCTATCTTTCAAGATCTCTCATTGGTTATTAAAATGTCGCTATATCTGAAGATGAATATTTCTATGGAAATTACGCCACTGGAAATATTTATGCCATTGAGTTCAAGTTATATTATCCTCCGTACATTTCGGAAATATTCACACCTGAATTTGTCTTTTATTGTACTATCATTTATACCACAATCTTTCAAGATAGGCAAATACTTACGTCCACAATTTCTATTCATATCTCGTATCTTTGGCCGGTAGATTCATTTCATAAAGTTTTATAGTGTCTCTATTCCTTCATACATATTATCCACCAGAACGAAATGTCAAATTGTAATCTGATGTCACAACTAAACACTTCTGACTGGAGAATCCATGAAAAGCCACTGGTTAACTATTTAATTATTTTTTAGACAAAATTCGGATTTTTCTTTTCTCGATTCTAAGGAAACTGAAAGAGCAATGGCAAATAATAAGGATGCTAAGCAATCACCTCGATATTTAACTCTATCAACCAGTTTTCCATGCTCCTTATTTTCTATTGAATGAACTTTACTCTCATTTCAAGTATTTTTAGTGTCTACGAAATCGAAGGCTTCATGGTAATCGATTCATCCCATTGCTAAAAAATTTGCTGTCATATGTTCATCTCTTTGATTAGCAACTGGATTTATACCGCTTGAATTTGTCCGATAACTTTTCTGTTCATTAAGTGGATTATACTTCTACATGTCTATTCTGCATAGAGGTTATCGGCAAATCCGGTATATCATTTTCTATAATAACAGTGAAA
>NC_068984.1:135246332-135247003 GCF_001194135.2 Octopus bimaculoides | reverse complement strand
TCTTAACAATCATCTAACATAGAAAAACCTATCCGGGTATTCCCTGAGTGTTTTAATGATTTCCAGCAAGAAAACATTGCGACCCTTTGCAAAGACCTTCCAGTTAAGCAATTTGGAACATCGTTTTACAATGAGCTCCGGAATGATTGGCCTTCTGTTTCTGCTCTTTTTAATTATGCTTCACCGATGTGACTGCCACTCTTACTCTTTATACCACTCCAATTTAGCTGCACCTTCCTGGATATAGTACAAGAGTATTGTGTCTTATTTTTATCTCGACCGCCACCTTCCAATTTTTAAACCATCTCTTCTAATTATTTGCAGTTGGCTTGTTCTGCTGGAACTTTACTAAATTATTCACTTATCGCTTTACCTTAGCTACATTTACTGTCTGTTGTTCGTTCAGTTATACAATTATATGCTTTTCAGTTTTAACGTTGCACCTTCATTCTTGTGTCTGATTACACTCCCTTTAATGATCATTCTTTAAGACGCTCTAGTTAGCTCACTTTCTGTTTCTCTGTTACTTACTCTCATTTTCTCTCCCTCCTTCTCTCTCTCTCTCTCTCTCTCTATCTCTCTCTCTCTCTCTCTATCTATCTATCTATCTATCTATCTATCTATCTATCTATCTATCTCTCTCTCTTAAGCTGACTGGACAGGTTTTATAC
>NC_068984.1:135244653-135245828 GCF_001194135.2 Octopus bimaculoides | reverse complement strand
TATATATATGTCCTTCCCACTTGAGGCAGCAGATATTGCTTGCAGGTCGTGTGTCCGTGCAGAAACTTTCGCTCTGGGTTCTTTCTGAAGTTGTAGAGTGGTCCGCTGTGAAGCTTAGATCAACAAGTAGAAAATTAATTATTATGGAATATCATCCGAGGTGCAATTTCTCCGAAGTCGAAGGTGTATTGCCTTAGATTGCGGTCGTTTTCATTAACCGCACAGCCATATAAGAGCACATTTATCAGTGTCCATTATTTCAGCATATTGCAAATGTTTTGATAAATGAAAAATATATCAAGCGGAAAATATTGATTTCCTTTGATAATTATTGATGATATATGCTTGAATAGTCATAGTTTTTAATTACTTCCAATTCACTTTCCGCTTCATTTATCAAATGGATTGCTCTCTGTGTATAGATATGTATATATGAGTGTGTGTATGCCTTTATATGTATGCATATATCTGTATGCAAGAACGTGAGTTTGTGAGAATACGTGTGACTACATTGGCCCGTACATAATCTTATGAATACAACACATTAAATCAAGAAATGAATGCGACAGAAACCGATAAACCAGATAACTTCGGGACATAGCAACAGACATACATAATTAAAAATATAATCAACTAAGGGAAATAACTCAAATGAGGTAATGAACGAATTTCTATAATCAATTTATGATGTGATATATAGAAAACGGTCCTCAAAATATTGATATATAAATTAATTGAAATTTTCCTGTCTGAAAAAAATACAACCAAAAGACAACTTCAAAATTCTTTATAAGCTTATTTGATTGCTTAGTGGAAAGAAACTTCATCTTCGTTTACAGGATGGGAATATGTGTGTACGTCTGTCGGTCTATTCGGTATATAGTCTAACAAAGGTTCGTGATCATTTAACAAATTTTAATATATAGAAAAATAGTTACGGATAATATTTGGATCAATATATTATCAAATCGCCTTCATATATATTTCAAAAAATCAGATAATGGGAAATAACGCAAATAGTGCGACGTTGAGTAAATAGACGCAGACAAATGCACACACATACATACGTAAGTATATATATATATATATATATATATATATATATATAGTTGAAATTTACAGAAAGGCAAAAGACGAAGATAGGTGTATAAACAACAAGCAGGTGTATTAGTTTA
>NC_068984.1:135237766-135239839 GCF_001194135.2 Octopus bimaculoides | reverse complement strand
TGTGTGTGTGTGTGTGTGTGTGTGTGTGTGTGTGTGTGTGTGTGTGTGTGTGTGTGTGTGTGTGTCTATGCATCTAGTTTTGCTTGAGTGGTGTATGTATGAGTGTATTTGCTTCTGTGTGTCAGGGTCTTATATATATATGTGTCTCCGAATTGATGTTAATATGAAGTGGAACATTTGCTTAGATGGGAATTCTTTTAGAAAATGATGATAATTTGAAATATTGATTAAGCATTTTGTGATGTTTCTAAATATTTCCTCTTCCATCTTTTCATGAGAAATCCGGTATACCGATTAAAATCGCGTACCTTTAACAAATTAAAGTAACTCGAAATTTGCACTTACCAAAAATTACCGACCATCATATATTCTAAATGCACTGATGCATAAAACTTCCAACTGTGTCACATACGTTTCGCTAATTAGTTATTCCCATCGATGAGACGTAAAGTTCTGTGATAGTAAGCATATAATCAAATGATACTTTTAGATATGTTGTATACTTGAAATAGTATTTGGAAATTGCCTCATCCATTTAATCGTAATTCATCATTATTAAACATATTTAAGTTTTTATGTTGATATGCATACACATGAGAACTCAAACATTACAGTACACCAAAATATATTATCAGCACGATGGTAAAATAGGTTAATGGCTTCAAATATTTCAGCTCGCCCCTGAAAATTTCACATTGTATTGTATTATGTTATATGTTATAACATTCCTGAAGGACAGGAAGCCATCTGAATAATGGAGTTACCCACCAATTATTTTGCATCAAGTATTAAAGAACAAAAAAAAACGATATCATAGCTGTCTCTTCGTGCTTTTTGAACACTACAAAGTTTGTAAAATGTGACATGGGTTTCATGAAAACGTAGTTATACACAAAATATGATGACCGGCCGCCCCACTTGACTGAACAGAGCCTTAGGCTCAGTACAGACGGTCATGTGAAACTGTGAGAGACTGTGGTAAAAATTGCTTAGTATTACTCGTGGAAGGGCATGGGAGTCAACAAGAATCGCCTCCTTGCCATGCTTCTGGAAAGAGTCAGAAAGAAGGTTTTCTAAGACTTCATCAAGCTCAATTTCCCGTCTCCTAATTCACCCAATTCTGATCCCACGGATTACACTGTGCAGGTCACACTTGAGAAAGACACCATCAAATCTCTCTGCAACATCAAGGCCGAACTGGTGACCAGGTTCAAGGAGGTATTCGATCAAGGAGGTTTTCGATCTTCCAAAGAATGCAGTGCGGAACGATTGTGCCAGGTTCCATAGACGTCTTGAGAACGTGTTGGAAGCTGAGGGCGACTACTTTGAGTAAACCGTTATCTCACAGCCATACTCTAGTTGATATTTTTTTTATATTTTCTAAAATATTTTTATTTTTGGTAGGGATATTGTGTTTTTCTTGCTTTTCTTAAACCTGTCAAATTGAGCTCGCAAAAACATGTGTATAGCAGGAACACTTTGGTTATACCCATTATAATAAGCTACCTCCGTTAAGAAAGCTGATTGCCAGCAAAAGGTCTTAACGCTAATGCAATGACTTCAATAACAGTAAAAATAATACGATCAATAAGAACAAGAACAACAACCACAACAGCAACAGCAGCAACATCAACAACGACCTTAAACAGTTGAACATGTCTCTTGGTGGCTGACGATATGTGCTTCTTTGATCGTGAGCAGAAGTAGTGGGGGAGCATCATAGCCATGTGTTGAGAGGAATTCTTTGGGGGTTTGAAAAATTCACCTTTGGAAACATGGGTGTTTTGCTCAACATCCTTAAACAAACCTTATTCGGGGACCTTTTGAGCGGGATGGCCTACTCGACCTGACGAAAATTCTAACTGGACCCCACCTACGAGATTAGGCACTGTTTATCTTGATATTAGATCACCGTGTCGCGCACATATACTTGTGATACATGTACCTGGTGTACCCTTATCAGACGGGTAGTCAGGATGGGTATAATGGGCTTCGTATATTTTACCCCAGTGTCACTCAATAATAATAATGATAATAATAATAATAATAATAATAATACTAATAATAATAATA
>NC_068984.1:135230599-135237665 GCF_001194135.2 Octopus bimaculoides | reverse complement strand
TAATTGCACTACTGGGCACTGCACACATCCTACGCAAAACACTTTCAATACAGTAACCATAAGAGCACCACAGCAAACCACAGCACATACCCAAGGTGCACAGAGCTGCGCTCGGTAGTGAAGTTAAAGCACGTTATAAAAATAAAACTACTGAACAATAATAATAATAATGATAATAATAATAATAATAATAATAATAATAATAATAATAATAATAATACTCGATATACTAACAATCCTAGCAAAGGCACCAGTGAAAAGAATACAGAATCCACCGCTAACTGACTGAATATAATCATATAGCCGAGAATATGAACCACGCTGAGTATTGAACATTCACTCACTCTACCGCCAATCCTACTACTACTGCTAATATTAATGCTTCTACTACTAATGATAACAGCAAACATAAGACTGTCAATACTCTAGAATATAGCATATATGAAGGAGATGATTCATAGCGTTTAGAGTCAGAAAGATATCTTAGGAATAACATTAACCACACTGATAATACAAGTGGTCCTAAGTGAAAAGGATGTCGCTGAAAAAGATATACTAACTATCTGTTGCAAGACTACAGCCGAAAACGTAATTCTTATTGTAAGTGCCCTATCCTTAAATATCAACAATAATCCATCAAGATATACATTGTTGCAATTGTCTATCTTAAACGCTGACATTTAGCTCACCTCAGCTCTTTCGAATGAGAAAGAAATAGTTAACGACATTCATAAACTGAAGAAAAACAGTGTACTATATGATATTTACTTAGCGTATCGTTGAAACTGGTGTTCTAGTCTGGGGCGAAAATGCTATGCGTTTGTTATACTTAAAATAATCTATAGAAATTGTATTACAACATCCACTGCAATTATTAAACAAGGAAAACGAAGCTTATACAACTTATGTCCACATATTCTAAAGAAGATTTGGATTATATCAAAAATCTAATTGTAGTGCTCTGAATCTCTCAATATAAGTCTCACTTGTATTTTATAGATATATTTCATACACCTACTTAATTTATTTACGAACTTTAAGTAGGTTAAAATATGTTTTAGTCATATCATAACATCACTATATTCATCAAGTTTTACTTGATTATTATTCTATATATTTATCCGACATCTAAAGACAAATTCACAACGGTTACGGTTGAGAAGTAATTATCTCTCTTATCGTAAACAAACACCACATCCGACCAATGCTTCTCTGAAGTTCCTTCTCAGACGAGCCTTTTTGGCTCTTTCGCTTCCTCAATGGGATATAACGAGGAGATATAACCCAGAGCAGATTTAGCCGTAGCTTTGAGTAAAAAGCACTCAACATCAGTGACTGAGTTGCGCTAGTGGACTGCCTGGTTTTTCAAACCTTTTACCATAAGAGAGAATTTGCTCTCCATGTTAACAGCACGGGATTTGCCTTTAGAAGTCAAAATATGTTTGTGACATATTTTAACGAATCTGAAGTTTGGTTATTCCTAATCATCGCCTGACGCCGTTTATGCTACGTAAGTTTATTTAATTGAATTTACTCCGTAACGCATCACTTTATTCATCATGTTTTACTTGACTATTACTCTACATATTTATCCGACATCTTTATTCACTTTCCTAATTCTATTCGTACCACATACTCGAAATATGTAAGATGAAATAATTTTTGATTCCACCGTTCATTTTTTATTGTAATTTCATTACAACCATTTAAGTAAATATTTTCTCTCGTGTCTACTTAACCTTTTTTTGGCAACCAATTTAGATATTCCTTGCTAATGTACTAACTTTATGATCTTTCTCTTCTTACTATTTTACCACTCGGTCATATGATTACTTTTCACTGACGTTACAGTTTTAAATATTTCCTTATTTCTTCAATCAATAATATCTTCATTTTGCTAACAATCACTCAAAATGTATACGTCTAAAATGTACTCACTCTCCTCACAGCCTCATTTTAGTGATAGTTATTTCTTAAACTTCTAGGAATGCCTCTATTCTTAGTATAATCCTTTCTTTACATACATGGCTTGGCGACCATACCAAACTACTGCAAATAGCAGACATTCTTTATCTTGTACGTAACCTCCAGACACGGTGTCAAGCACAACTAACTTATAATTCTAATGCACCTTCCTACATTCTGTCACCTTTATACACATGTACTTCTTTAGAGTATATACTTTCCCTTCCGTCTTTCCAAACGATATTTGCACCAACCATTCCTTCCTATAAATATCCCCCTAACTCAATGATTTTATATCTCTATTCCTTGCTATCAATTCTCCTATAACTATGAGCTTGTTTTTTAAACTTTGCTGTATACATCACACTCATAGTAGATCGAAGTTCTCTACTAAAGCTCTACTTCATTCGATCTCCGACAATGGAGTTGATCGCTGCTATATGTCTAGTTATTTTTCGTTTGCAGGGAATTGCATCATCTGCGCATGTATTTTTCAAAGTGCTGGAAGAGATTATCTGCACAGCTTACTCCCTTCTTAGCTATGATCTATACAGCAGTTACAACTAAAGCCTCATATTTAAATATATAAATGTTATAATCTAACCCGATGCCAGTCGTTTGCCTTTTTCTATTTTCTTGTATTATACATATATTTTAATGTGTGTCTCCAAAGAACAGAAAACTGAGTAGGCTGTAATTATTCCCATACACAAAGACATTTTCTGGTTATCAGGTCGTTTCTGATTAATTCATTGACAAGTTGACAACGTCTGTCATGAAATTTCCATGTGAAAATAAAACATGTTTTCCTGCCGTCAAAACAGCATATACATTGTTGACTACATACTGAAAGTTTCTTCACGCCTATCACGAGACGCAGAAATAAATGACCGAAAAAACAACGGAAAGCTTCACCTTCAAATTCTCTAGTGATTCCGCCAACACATCGTTTCGATTCGGAGTTTTGATTTTTTCCAAAACAAAATGGATGGAAGTATAACTGATACCGTAAGAAAACACTTTCCAACGAACAAGAGAATTTTGCAATTTGCTACCGTAATCAGTATGAACAATATTAGGTATACCGGATGATCTATGCCCATATGTGTATTTGTTATTCAGCGGTATTTCCAAAAAGTCACACTCAATCCATGTAAAAAGTGATGAACTCGTATATTTGTCAATAGAGTTGGAATACAAAATAAAGTATCTAGTGTTATAGATTTATTACCTGCTATTTCTGAAGAGTGCATGGTATTACTTAACCGCGCTATTATGTAACACCTGGTTTTAGTATCTAGTGCAAAACCAATTGCTAAACTCTACTGTAATGCATATTTAATGCTGCATACTTCGATTTATATGTGTATATGTGTATACATACCTATATGTGTGTTTGTTTGTGTGCGTGGGTGAATGTATGTATGTATGCATACACACACACATATATATATATGCACGTACATACATGCACACACACGCGCACAAATACACTCACAGACACACACACTTCCTCCTCACACAATCACACACACACGCGCGCATATATATTTAAACATATAAAATTCACCTCAGCCTTTCAGCGGCAATCACATAAATAATTATGTAACACCCATGTGATTTCCTCCGTAATCAAATTGAGCGAAGGCGAAAAAGCATTTTGCGTGCCATGACACTATTTCTCGTGTTTAATTGTTCTGAACTTCCAGTACTACATTTCAATATTATCAACGTCGTTCTGATTTTAGAATTAATTATTAATATTTATAGTTTTAATCTGGGTAGTCACTTATACAGAGGTATACCAATTTATCTAGCAATCTGTTTATCTGTATATCTATCTATATCCACTATATGAATGCGAGTGTATGGAAAGGGCCTGGAACGAGGCGTCCTTGGAGAAAATGAATTTGATTTTCGAAATCTATACGAAAAAGATACGTAATTTGCTACCAGAAATAACTCAACCTTTAGATCGGCGACTCACCCACTGTCTATTTGCCACCATTAATCTATCTCTCTGTATTAGTTACCACACTTTTGATCACATTCTCCTTCCCCCTCTCTCTCTCTCTCTCTCTCTCTCTCTCTCTCTCTCTCTCTCTCTCTCTCTCTCTCTCTCTCTCTTAACATATAATCTCTCACGCATTACGTTTATTTTGTTTAAAACTTATTGTAACGTTTACTTTCATTTTATCAAAATTATTACGCACACTTTTTTTTTTAAGATTTAAGCCTCCATAACTTTTTTTGTAACGTTCTTCATTTCTGGAATAAATAAATCAAAAACTCGAATCCATCGTGAAAAGTTCCAAAAATAAACCAAATTCGAAAATTTTCACTTAATTTTAAAATATCAAAATCTGTGACAGCAACTGAATTTTCTATCATTTTCATTTTTTTTGTTCTTCGCATGATAAACTTTTCTCGTCTCTTTAAATATCTACCACGCTCACTCTCACCATCTACAAAAATATATAGCTCACTCTGAAGTGTATATGTATATTTGTTAGTGTGTATGCCTGTATGAAAGGTATTTTATTAGGGTGATACAGTGATTTTTAAATAGTGTGTGAAGGATAATATATTTTAATAGCATGCTTTTCTCTAAGTAATTTTTTCTCACTTACACATACTCACCATCGCACATACACACTTAAGCATTTTAGTTAGTTTTTATTGTTGTTTAAATCCTAGCAATGGATCACCATACCATCATTCCATAAAATGTGCTTATCGGAGAAAATATTTAGAAACATCAGTATATGTAACAAAGAAACGAGGAAGGCATCAGATAGTTGAGAGGTGTGCTAGGAATAACAGCTAAATGCTCCTTCAATCACACACCTTTTCAACTTAAAGTTATTTTGAAATTATAAACTGAAAGAAATTGCAAATTCGAATTGTTTTTTTTTTTTTAAGATATGATAAAAAATATTTCGAAAAAATACTGGAATTTTAGAATTTATGAGGTAGGGTAGGTTTAAATGATTTTTTAAATTTTTTTATTTTCCCTATTATGTTAAATTACGCTTCATTTTCTACTTGAAAATAAAGGAAGTCGTGACTGTAATGTCAACGGGCGATTACCATTTGCTTTGTAACATTTAAGTCATCTCCCATCATAAATGTGTAGAGCAAAAAGAAAAAAATTGGCTAAAATCGGTACTGAGTGGGGAAGGAGGTTTCAAAAATACCTAAATTTCATAAACTTCTTTTACTGCTAAGATGACCCCTATTGTTTTTAGGTATGTATTGCAAAAGCAATTGGACAAAACCGGCCCAAAAAGAATGGGCGTATTCATAAATTTTCAAAAAACTTTTTTTTCCTAACAGCCCCATTATTTGAAAGGGTTTTAGGAAGAATGTTTCTGTGCATTAATATCAGACTGTTGATATTGCTGGTTGCTTAGTTTTTCCATATTATACACGTTATTGAATTAATATGATCCAATAATAACGGTGTTCTTATATGTCCATAGGTGAGTGGTTTCGAAGGCACTGATGGATCACATATAGTTTCCCATTGTTTATACCCATATTCTAGATTTAGTATTCCACTGACAAAGAGCAACACAGGAATATGAAGAGATAAAAAAAATGCCAAAAATAAATCAATGGAAACAAAAGTTTAAGTTCGCTGACCGACAGCTTGGTATTCCTCTGTGGTAGCAATTTCATTAATCTCTAATGATTTCCTTTGAAATAGAACGCTTACAGTCTCAAGAGATGAGACATTTTCCAGTCTATATATTTACAACGTTGTAATTTTAGGGTGTTCATCTATTTTCATAAAATCGAGACATTTCTGTGCTAAAAAAATAACTAAATAAGTGGTTTGTTTATTATTATATATTATTATATCATTATATATCTTTTTTTTTATTTTTTGTTATTTTCCATTAATTTGTTTTTTGTCGGTTTAATTTTTTACATTTACATTTCTAAGTTTTATTTCTATTAATATATTTTTTTTTTGGTAGATGTTGATATTTTTATCTCATTATATTAGCTTGTTGCTTAGAGTAGCGAGCTAGTAGAATTGTTAGAAGGCCAGGTAAAATTTTTAGCGGCATTTCCTCTTTACGTTCTGAGTTCAAATTCCGCCGAGGTCAACTTTGCTTTTCGTGCTTTCAGGGATCGATAAAATAAGTACCAGTTAATCACTACGGTCGATGTAATCAATTAAACAACCCAACTCCCGTCATTACTGGCCTGGTGTCAAAATTTGAAACCTATATTATCTTGTTGCTCTTTCGCAACGGAATTCTAAAACCAGAATATAAATATAAAACAATGGCTAACTGCAGGTGATCAAGAACTCATTCCCGTGAAGACGCGCAGGTACACAAATACTGTTGACTCATATTGATGCAACAATATGTATAATATGTGAAACCAAGACGCATCAATTACCAGCTGATACTAATGCACGGAAGCTTGTTTATTCCATTTTCTTGTAATATAATATTTTTGTTTGTATTATGCTGATATTAACGGATTTCCACGTGTATAACTAGCAAAGGAGAATCCCTGCCTGTATGAAAGCACATGGTATCCGATATCCGTGAAGAGGAGAGCATATCGTAAGTTAATTGCCCAGATAGCATTAGATAGATAGATAGATAGATAGATAGATAGATAGATACGCATTTATATTGACATATACTATACAGCGTGTCCGAAAATGAAAGTAGTTGTGTCGTATTATTTTTGTTATCGGCGTTCTGTTATCTGACGATCCGTCTCCCTATTCGTGATGATAAATTTCAGGCGACCTAGAAAGCAATTCTGAGGTTGAATCAAGTTATTGGCATTGAAATGGTAGATGGATAGTTTCTGGAAATATCTGTCCGATCAATATCGAGAGAGAACGAGAAAACGATTGAGAAAGAGAATGGAAAACAGAAAAACAATGGCCAATCATTCTTCGATGGAATTAAAAAATTAAGAATACTGAGCGCCAGAATATATGCATGCAACAATGGTGCCGGACATTGTATTATAAGTCTACCAATTTGCTTGTTTGGTGTGGAGTCGATCCGGAGAAAATACATTCACAAAGCATTTAGGAAAGCTGAGATAGATTATATAATCTACT
>NC_068984.1:135225822-135226865 GCF_001194135.2 Octopus bimaculoides | reverse complement strand
TATATATATATATATATATATATATAGTTATATATATATGTATATCTATATATGTATGTATTTATGAATGCATATGTGTATGTATGTATGCATGTATGTTTGTACTTGAGTGCGTCTGTGTATGAATATGTGTATCTGTATTGGGAAAAACAAACAGGAACAACGTCATCAGCAACAGCATCACTAATGCCAGTAATTGGTAAAGCAATGGTAAATTTTGAAGTTAGATTGGAGAGAGAGAGTTTTGAATTGTAATGAAGGAAAGCATAGAAAACAACTGGAAATATATTCCATTGTTCCAAAGACAAAACATTTTTGTTACATATATGGATTCATGTGCGCATATAGATTTTATGAATCGTTTCAAATGAACAACACACGATCTTGCATACAGAAAATTGGATTACACGATTGTCTAACGTTCGTGTGTTTCCTAACATGGATGTAGACACAAAGGTAAAACTGCTGTATATATAGAAGTATAATTTGAGCTGCGATCTCCCTGTGCGAAATTTGTTGAACATTCATAAAGAAAATACAAAGACACACAACCCTTACATACAAACAAAATCTAGAAACACATTTATGCTTATGGGTAGAACACAGTTTATTATGGGGAACTCAGGAGAGAAGTGTAGTACTTGTAACATTTTTTAGCGTCTCGCAGACTAGTAAGAGGGATAACAGGAAAATAATCATGAACCGGAGACGTAATCCAGATGGTTGCAATAGAACAGACTCCGCTAAAATACCAACGGCGAAAGGGTGGCTTTAAAGCAGACGATTGATATAGTCCTGTCAAACTCAATCTAGATAGGTGGGATACGAACTCTGTATGCAAGGAACTGGGGAAAATACTGCAGCGTATCCGTTTCGACGATCACTTTATTCGCCAGTCCATGCCCGAGTCAGAAATAGGTGATGAGACATGGATAATCTAGTCTGCAAGAATCGTAAGAAGTTGCAACACCCAATTCAAATCAAGACCCCTATGAAGATTTTTACTCTGTGTGGTAAGTAGCTTGCTTACGAACCACATGTTT
>NC_068984.1:135224130-135225812 GCF_001194135.2 Octopus bimaculoides | reverse complement strand
GTCTGTGTTTGTCCCCCCGCTCAACATCACTTGACAACCGATGCTGGTGTGTTTACATTTCCGTAACTAAGCGGTCCGGCAAGAAAGACCGATACAATAAGTACTAGGCTTACAAAAATAAGTCCTGGGGTCGATTTTCTCGACTAAAGGCGGTACTCCAGCATGGCCACAGTCAAAGGACTGAAACAAGTACAAGAGTAAAAGAGGTATTGTTCACTTGGACTCATTGGATCAAGGGAGAAGCATGACCGCAGAACTTTATTATCAACAACTTGAACGGATCAATCAAGTTTTACTGAAGAAAAAAAAGGGAAAGAGCCAGCTTTACTCAAGAGAAACGGTGTGATACAAAGACCTGTTAATGCAAGACCACACTCAGTAAAGATAAGCCAAGAAAGGCTAAATCCTTTAGGCTGCAGAACGGAGCTCTGTTTCACTCTATCTGCTCACCAGACATAACATGTTCAGATACTCACATATTCAGGTCACTTGTTCACTTTGTGAGTGGAAAAAAAAGTTCAAAAGCATGAAAAATATCGAAGCAACATTCCAAAACAAATTTTTCTTCGAAAGAAAGTTTTTATTCTTTTACTTTTTTGTTGTTTGTTTGTCGAGGAATCTGAAAACTGGTTTCGAGGTTGAAAAACGCTATTGCTAACGACGCCGATTATACTTGGGAAGAATAAAGATATTTATGCTGACATTAAGTCATTATTCAAAATGCGGCATTAGTTTTCGGTGATCCTAATATACACATATATATATACGCATAATAAATAAACACACACACACACGCATATATATGTATACATATATGTGTATAAACGTATACATATATGCGTGTGTGCATACAAATACTTATACACATGTATACATCTATCCATATATGTATGTATGTATGTATGTATGTATGTATGTATTTACGTATTTATGCATTCAGGGCGTTCGAGGTAGATTGGTAAATTCGACAGTGTGCATAAAATAAAATGAAACGACTATATCGCATCCCAAAAAGAATCTATTGTTAAAGAAATAAAAGTAAAAAACAACTAGTTTATGGTTGCGAGATAAAAATTTACCCACTACGGCGTCAAGATGGCCCCAGAAATTATCACATTCTTTCATCGTTGTCTCTTTGGGAAGATGTTCGGACATCTCCTTGAAATTTACTACCAACTCACCTTTGATATTGCAAGCAGTGCAGTTGGTGACTTTGTCAACTCACATTTCTCCTCTCACCATTCCCTGTTTCACTCCCCATAACCTACCGATCCTTCCTCTAATACCGCTTGCTCTCCACATTTATTCATTCCACCTTTGAAATCTTCTGTATCATGATCTGAAATCTTACATCTTCTCTACCCTGATGACGGAAGGTCAATTTATCCAAAACTAATTGCTTCTATTACGACTTTCGTACTGTGATGTATTGCATCTACCAAGATTATGATTGATTTCCGAGCTCCCAGAAGCTTATACTACCTTACTTCTTCACCAATAATTTTCTTTGGCGTATGTATGGGGTACTTTTCATCTATTAATATAAATATCCATTGTCTTCATTCTTTTCTTTGTCTCGTTTTCATGTATATTTAATTTTATTTATTATATTTAATTTCTTTATCCCAGTAATTGCCTGTAAGTATGTGTGTATGTATATATATATATATATATATATATAT
>NC_068984.1:135222658-135223846 GCF_001194135.2 Octopus bimaculoides | reverse complement strand
TGTATATATATATATATATATATACATGTATATATGGTATGTATGTATGTATGAATGTATGTATGCCTGTATGTATGTATGCATGTATGTATGTAAGTAGGTAGATATGTATGTATGTATGTATGTAGGTAGGTAGGTAGGTAGGTAGGTATATACATATACGGAGAGAGAATGAAAGGAGGATAAACGTAGATAGATAGATAGATAGATAGATAGATAGATAGATAGATAGATAGATAGATAGATAGATAGATAGATAGATAGGTAGATAGATAGATTCATATACACATACATATGTATATGAATAATTCCCTTGAATGTAAATGATATTGGATAGTCCAATAGTATTTGATAATTTTTATCATGTAAATATTAAAAATCAATAAAATGCACTTGCTTATGTGTACAAATGTGGGTGAGAATTATCTTTAATGGGTGTCGAATTGTTAAAAGTTCTGTTACCTTCGATTTTTAAGTCCCAAATTCATTGCCTTGGATCTGCAATTTCAAATTTTAATATCAACAAATTTCACTTAGCAATATTAATATTGGAATTTTCATTTAAATCCACTTCCATTAGAACTCAAACATACTTCTTAAATGATTAAGAAACAACCTTCCATACCAAATATACCAGATACCAACTATTGATGGTGTTGTAAGTCAATCAATTGAAGCATCCTCAACAGTTTTCCGTAAAACCCAAAGAAGCACGTTGCAATCAATTTTGCATATTAGTATATAACAATAATTCATCGTCTGAATCATGGGTCTATACGTATATTTGTTTATGCATCTCATATAATTTCATTTCATTTGAATTAGTTTTATAGCATTCTTTTTCATTACATTTTGTTTAATTTATTTTGTTTCTTTCTTTCATTCTGTGTTTATTTTTTATTTGTTTTTCAATCTTGCAATTACATTTTACATTCTGAAAAACGTCTACACCATTCTCACGTTCAATTCTATTCAGTCACATCCCTAGCAGACATTTCACTCTTCCATAATTCTGCACGTGCATAACAGATATATCTTCAAGTTGTTTTAATTGTGATATTGTCACTTCGTCAGACGATAGCACGTTACATCCTAACGTATACATACATACGTACATACATACATACATACACACACACACACACACACACATATATATATATATATATATATATATATATATATATA
>NC_068984.1:135218784-135222377 GCF_001194135.2 Octopus bimaculoides | reverse complement strand
ATATATACATATATGCATATACATATACACATATATATATATGTATATGTATATATGTATGTATGTATGTATGTATGTATGTATGTATATATATATGTGGGGGGGGGGTGTATGTATATGTTTGAGTGGTATGTGTAAGTCCAACATTTAGAATTACTAAAAATGGCGAGGGGGAAGACAAGTTTGCACGCCGGACAAAATATATAGTGGCATTTCTCCTGGCTTCACAATCTGAGTTGAAAGTCTGCAGACATTGGGTCTTTGCCTTTCGCAGTCGATGAAATGAATAACAGTTGAGTATTCGACGAGGCCTTTCCTGAAAAGATCAAGCTTTTTGCTTATCAGTATGAAGAATTATGACTTCCTTTGCAGTTTACTCCCTTTGTAGTCATACTATTTACGTCAATCAATTTATATATCTGAGAAATATCATTGGGGTTACACAGTATATGAAATACCTTAAATATTACTCGCCAAAAGGGAGCCAGTTGGCAGAATTGCCAGCACTCAGCGCAAAATGCATAGCAACATCTCGATCGTGACACGCTCTTAGTTCAAATTCCGCCGAGTTTAATTTTGTCTGTCATCCTTCCGAGGTCGATGACATTGACGTCGAGCATTGAGGTCGATGTAATTGACTTCCCTACCACCACCACCACATCAACAACAACAACAACAACTAAAATTGCTGGTCTTGGGCCAAAGATTGAAACTAATTACAACTCTCCAGATATGTTTATATAATGTCGCTTATATTTGCAACTATTTCTATTGTCGTTAGTGTTTAACTTACATCTTGACTGAATGTGAGGCAAAAGATGTTTGGGAAATCTTTGATTGATTAAGTAACAACACGATACAATAATTACTAAAAGGTTAATTATACGTGACATTAGGAAGAAGCTAAGTGAAATATAATTTAAAGAAATACATTTGAAATCAGTTAAAATTGCAGAAATAACTATTCTGACTAAAGTAAGATATATCGCTCAATTATACATTATTAAATATTTCTAATGTATCATAATGAATCTAACAGATACTATACAATCGTTTTACTTTCAAGTCGTTGGAATGTAGCCAATTTGTGGCACTGCGTTGAAAGATTTGTCAAAAAAATCGACCCCAAGCCTTATTTTGTGAATCCTATTACTTATTCTACCGGCCTTTTTTGACAAACAACTAAGTCACGCGGATATTATCACACCAACAACAGTTGTAAAGCGGTGGTGGGTAAGAAACATAGGCACAGAAACACAAACATATATATACATATATATGTAAATACATATGTGGGTGTCTCTAGCCTTTTCTGTTTGTTTTCCTGTCTTGTTTTTTGTCCTCCACTACATTCCTCCATGGCAAGATTTAATTTGCGTATACAAATTTAATCTGCGGTCCATGGGATGAGCCCTTTTAACGATGCGTCCTGCCCAAGCTCTTCGAAACGCCGGTGTTAAAACGTGGGTAGCTGATGAAGTAGAATGTTCTCTATGTGGCTTGTGTGTTTTCTCGTCTACGTTTTGTTTGCAATGTCCTGTACCCAGATATGCACCTATACATACAGGTGGATGTCGGTATGCACATACCTGTACGTGTATATGCATATACTCATTTACTATTTGTTTTGATATATATATATATATATATATATATATATATATATATATATATGTATGTATGTATGTATGTATGTATGTGGGCCGCTGAACTCTACAAAGTTTTTCTCTCTCCATTTTTTCCTCTTATTCCTTTCTTAGTCTCTAAATGTAAAAAAATATTTCCGTTTCTCCCGACCGTTAAACTAATACACCTGTTTGTTGTTCCTACACCTGTCTTCGTCTTTTTTTTTTTTTTTTTTTTTGTAAATTTGAACGATATATATACGACAGGTGTCTTCCAGTTCCAGCCTACCAAATCCACTCATAAGAATTTGGTCGGCCCGAGGTTTATATAGTAGTTCCTACGCGCATTTCACAATTAAGGTTGCTTGGAGCCCCGCAATAGTCTTCTAAATGCACAACAACAACGGATCCTCGAGGAACACCCCTTTCTATTAAGTTACAGTTAATTATGTGTGTGTGTGTGTGTGCGTAAGTGTGTTTGTGAGTGTACATATATATAGGCTTCGACAAGATTTTAAAGTCTACTAAATTTACACAGAAGACATTGGTCTCGGGGTTTTACTACAAGCCACTTTCCCATGGTGCACTTCTGTGTGACTGCACCTGAAAGCACGTAGTTAGAAATCTGGCTTCTTACATTCTCAATCATGCCTGTTTGTACTATAAACTATATTTCAATAATATTGTCTATATTACAAACACTTTGATATAATTGCCCTATTTTGACTATGAAAAACATATACGATATTTCGGACAGTATTTTGTGACCAAACAGTCAGAGTTTACATTTTGATGAGGTAATTAATTAACAACAAATTTAACGCCTTATTAAGTGAATTTCACTTTTTCAGAAACAAACTAAACTTTATAGAGTATGAGCTTATAATTTTAATGTCATGGACTACGCTTCTAACAAGGGATGCTTCAAGGACCATTGTGATCCGTAAAATGAACTGCAAAAACCCATCTTATATAATCGATCAGCAGATTTAGTAGAAAATATATTTTCTTGGGTAACAAAGCTTATAAATAGATTTTATTTCATATAAAAGAATTCCAATCAGGAAAACAAAATTAATTCATAACGCTTGACTATTCACATAAACAAAGCGGTGGTTGGTTGTCTACAAAAACTAATGATCTGCGCCATTGCCGTTGGGTTTCGTTTATTCGAAGCCAATGATCATTCGAATTACATCTTCATAAATAACTCACAATGTCATATTTGTTTAATTGATAAGCGCAAATCATCTATTTTTGGTTGAACTGGGGCAAGACAGTTTAATTTAGAGAACAATATTTGTTTCATTGACTAGCACACATAATTTGTTATTGGTTGAATAGTTATTTACGTTAAAATTGTCCAGATTACCATTACCCCCAAGATTCAGAGAAGACATATCTACATTACGCTTAGTTGGTGCAACTAATAAAATTTACCATGAAAAATTGAATCAGAGCTGCTGCAAGAGATTTTAGACCATTCCGACTGTGAAAATGTTACGTGATTAGTGGTAACAAAATGATTATCTCAACCAACATGGACATCAATACCTAACCTCCTCCCAAAAGAAGTCGGGCAGGTGGAATTTAAATAGCTTGATACTTCGCTTAATGACTGTAGAAAATATGGCTTAATAGTAACCATTTCATTTTTTTCTTTCTGGGCGTCTTAACCCTGAAGAAGAACTATATCTGAACAGTTTGGTGCCCTATTCTTGGTGCAATTTTACTGTAGTGTTTCTCTCCCTATTACCAAATAATTCCAGTCTTGCCCAAGCAGACAACCTGCAGTTGGATTCTGGTTTCATTAACAATATACATGTCTATAGAAATATAAGTATAGACACATACACAACATATACACATACACACATGTGAACACACACACACGTACACACACATACACACAAACACAAAGCACACACAGACGTATATATATATATATATATATATATATATATATAT
>NC_068984.1:135218254-135218774 GCF_001194135.2 Octopus bimaculoides | reverse complement strand
ATATATATACATATATATATATATATATATTCTTTCACTCCTTTCAGTCATTTGACTGCGGCCATGCTGGGGCAACGCTTTTCGTCAAACGAATCGAATGAACCCCCAGAACTTATTCATTGTAAGACTAGTACTTATTCTATCGGCATCTTTTGGCGAAACGCTAGGTTACGGGGACGTAAACACACCCTCATCAGTTGTCAAGTAATGGTGGTGTGACCAAACACAGACATATACATAGACACTCCCCCACACACACATATATATATGTGACGGGCTTCTTTCCGTTTCTGTCTGCCAAATCTTGTCACAATTCTTTGTTTGACCCGAGTGTATGCTAGAAGACGCTTGCACAAGGTTCCACGTAGTGGGACTAAACTCGTAATCATGCGGTTGGGAAACAAGCAGTTTACCACATACCCACTCCTACGCCTATATACTTCGTTATACAGACACACACACACACACACACACACACACACACACACACACATATATATATATATATATATATATATAT
>NC_068984.1:135217489-135218102 GCF_001194135.2 Octopus bimaculoides | reverse complement strand
ATATATGTATGTATGTATGTATGTATGTATGTATGTATGTATCAAATACATGAACGTATACGTATATATGTATGGATACATTAATAACATTTATACGCAGGAACACATTTATTTTCAAATGTATAAACGAAAAAATAGTACTCAATGTATGATGTTGATTTTGTAATCAAATATTTTTCCGGTTGCCGATCAACCTATTATTACACGTGGTTTGACATACGTGCTAATTCATAATAACTCAGACAGTGTATATGCACATGCATGTATGTGTACTCATGGAAATATAATTGAGCACATTCAGAAAGAAATATGCCGTACATCTATGTTGTAGTACATTTGTGATATTAATAATTACGTGCATATATATGTGTGTGTATTCACATATATATATATACACACACACACACACACACACATATATGTATATATATATATGTGTGTGTGTGTGTGTGTGTGTATGTATGGATGGATATATGTATATATGCATATATTTATATATATATATATATATATATATATATGCCCTGTGTGTATGTATGTCTATATGTATGTGTGTATATATGTATGTGAGAATATATAGTGTTAAAGATTTACAAAAAGAAAGAAAGGAAGA
>NC_068984.1:135210236-135217479 GCF_001194135.2 Octopus bimaculoides | reverse complement strand
ATAGATAGATAGATAGATAGATAGATAGATAGATAGATAGATAGATAGATAGATAGATAGATAGATAGATAGATAGATAGATAGATAGATAAATAGATAGATAGATAGATAGATAGATAGATAGATAGATAGATAAATGGATGAATGGATGGATAGATAGATATTTGTACGAAATGCTTTCTTCATACTACATTGTATATGTGTAGTAGGTGAGGCATGCAGTTTTCTCCACGTGTATGTGAGTATGTGCATTTGTAATGCTTATGTGCGTGGCATGCGATCGTCTGCATTTACTTAGTATTAGCGATCTTCCACTAATTCCAACGTCAAACGTAATTGATGTTATATCCGTCATTTGGCAAGATTCATGCAAGATGAGAGAAGAGAACTGTCAAACTTATTATCCATCTATCTGCTGGAATGAAATTAACGTGCGAATCCATCAGCAGAATTCTGCTAAATCCGACCCCGTACGATGGAATATATTTCGAAATCTGCATTGCTGCAATTTGTCAATTATTATCTTCGGTCTAACTGACAAGTAGCTGTAATAAAACGCGGTTACATCACATTTTCCCCTTGAGGTTGAACATAGTAGTCAGAGGTCATATTAACTCTTTATATCGAAAATATGGTTTACTCTAAGTATATCATAATTTTCCAAAGGTCACGTTTTAATTCGTAACATACAAAATATGTTTCATAACAGATTTACGTTCATATACTGGCATATGTGAGTTATTTCATTATCTCTAAAATATGTCGAGCAATCACGATAAAGTGAAATGTTAAATGATGTTTGAAGATATAGTTTCTTAAATGTAGGCTTTCAGATAGTGATAGAAAGTTTAGCCAAATATTTCAATAAAGGAATGCATAATACAAAGCGCTTTTAGGAAAGTCGTTAGAATGCAGACATAAAATACATTCACCTAATTTTTTGACTTTATAAATTCTGAGTTTAATGCTATCCTGATCCCCTTTGTATTTTATTACTCCTCGATGGACAAAATGAAGTACCAGTCAAGTATTGGGGACAATACAACATCCAAAGTATCCTCTGCTAAATTTAATTGTCTTGTATTAAATATGATCTATGGTGATGAAATCTTTCTTAATATGTAAGGTACAAATATTGGAAATGGATGAAGTAAGTGACAACGAAGCTTAGAGGTTTGGGTACTGATTAATTAACAGAAATGGGAATATATGTTCTACTATATTCCGTCTCAGGTAATCCTTAAACCATTTGACAATTTTATTCTATGTATATGTAGCCCATCATCAACATACTACACCACACGTTTCCTTCAAATTAGTCGATAGAAACCTAGTACCCTCTACACAGTTACATTTATATTTTCCACCGGCAGTGAACCGTTAACTCTCGAAACAAATGGTATCCTGTATTTAGATTTGTCTATTCACCCTCCGTGTTCTAAATCTGCGGAGTTGACTTCGTTTTTATCCCTCAAGAAAAATGTAGTTCATGCATTCGACAGTTGTTGCATGACTAAAGTTATTATAAAATGAATATATTATATTACATTATATCAAAGATAATTTGTTAGTATAAAAATCAATGAAGTTCAACTTTTCAATGGGTAAATTTTCTATTTCCAAATTCTAGCAGCGTTCGCTTCGCTGAAGTCTTTCCACTATGTAAAATGTATCGGTGACATAGAGCTGTCTCTGAAAGCAACCGTCCCAATGAAATACATAGAAATGCTAAGAATGCAGTACAAGCATGGAAAATAAAAAAAGTAAGGGACATGCAATTATTACATTTTTTTCTGCGCCAAGTCTCGATGCACGGATTCTTTCAACTACATGAGAGTTTGAAGATCTTACCATTAATGCAGCACATCAGAATGCCAGAACACTATCAAAGAATCCTGTATAAACTCCTTAACCTTAGTAGTACTTACAAACACACCTCCCATAAATCCTTTGCTTGCGGCTTAAATAAACAAAGGACATGCTTGATAATGCAATACAGTTTAACCCCAAACTGCTAAGATAATCATGATTAGAATGCTGCTGGTAATACACTGACTCAGTCATTTCGGTCAGAATTTTCGATCAAAATTGCGTTCATTATCGATCGACCGAATTACGCATTGAATTGACGTGTGACTGAGTGTTCCGTAGACTCACATAACCTTAATGCCAGAATAGCAATAACATGGTTAGACCTTTAAATTTCAGGAGCAATCCATCCAACGAGCTTCCATACACTCTGCGTCTAACAAATTTCAGGCACAAATTATCACTTCCCACGAAGACACATAATGAGACATATGTTCAACGTTTTGTGAATGTGAAATCAAACTTGTGATCTCTTTGTAACGAAGATAACATTTTAAACATTCAGCTATATTCGGCCGCCTAAACTAAGCAACAAAATAAATATTTACTACAAGAGATCCAACGCAGAAGAGCTCGAACCTAAGAGTGCAGCGTCTGTGAGGTCACTGGAACTATAAAAGTAGTAGAGAAGTCTTACTTAAATCATATACCAACGTCATAAAATACTAAAGAAAGACTGGATAGCATAGGCCTGGATATATTATGCTAAGGAAGATGAGACGGTCGTTCTAGTAATGGAAAGGGGAGTTATCATTCCTATGCAAACCCTTTGAAAGCCAGAGAGATTAATGACATAAATATTCCTTTTAAGCAAGTGCAAACATGCGTGAAAATATTATGAAGGAGGGTGTTATAAATAAAGGGTTTCTGATAAGGATGGACTGGGTACAGGGGTTAGTGCGAGACGTGGGAAATTAAACCAAACAAGCATAAAGTGAGGGGATTTGGGACGGGAATTCCTGAGTACAGAGGTCATGATCTCAAGCAAATCAGAAGATCAGTGGCCATTATTCCACCATAGTTGTGGTAGAAAGGCTGAGAGAGGTAAGTGTGAGATACAAATACTTTTTCTCTCCAAGTCTCAAACAACATGCCAGTTAATAACATGCAATAGGTAGTCGGATGTGGTAGTTTTGAGTAAATGAGACCAATATATAACTAAAGTACATGATTTAGGTTTCACTGAAATTTTAACTTGATTCCTATTTACCATATTATGCTTTAGTAGGCTTATCCTGCCTTCCCCATTATCAACGCAATAAAATTACAACAACGTCATCATATAATGTTGCAGAAATCAATGACTAGTTGTATAAAAGCTATGCAAGTTGCAAGAATTTTAAAGAGAAGTGAAAATTATATAAATCAATTTTCCTCTGGATTATGAGCTGACGTGAGGTTATTTTTCAAGATCAACCTAGTATATCGGAATGAATAAATAATGCCAAACACTTCAAAATATAAAGGCAATAATTCGTATCAGTCTCCGCACATTAGTATCGTAATATTGTCTCTCCAGGAATTTAATACTTGACACCTGAACAGATTTTACAACGCCATTATCATTAAACCGCGTGTTTGCCCTCGTTATGGGAACAGGAATCGTAATATGAGTTATTTCCTAAGTCATAGCAAATATATATATCTCAGCAATTTCATTGATTGGCGAACAACTGATATGTCCTCTGCAGTTCTTCGCTATTTAATTCTCACTCTTTACTGCAAAAGTTAAAATATTTTCTTTGCTTTGTAGGCGGCTCAAAATGTATCCGTCAATAATGTTTAGAGATATTCGCGTGGAGAGAATATTTTGATGTTTGATAGCAAGAGCCCTCGCATGGACGAGCACACTGGATCTCAACTCACTCATTTCTAACTCACAGACTTTTCACATTCACATCACGGTAACTGCTTTTGCTGCTCTACCAACCTTAATGAACGGCTAGGAGTCTTGAATAGGAGATGGCTGTCGCCAATCTTTACCCGAGCCAAATGAAGTTCAATGATGGACACATTGTCATGGCATAATTTTCTAGATCTCTTAAAATTTAATTACTAGGAAAATCAACGATCACAATTTTCTCTATTATTTTTCAGGGTTGATGCAACGAAGATACTAGTGAAGGGTCAATTACAAAGACCTTGACATTAACAAACATCGTCTTCTCGAACTACAGTACTAAATTACATAAATAGGCAGTCCCATTCCGTACAGCTGCCACGTGTAATAGAAAGAAAGGACTTCATGAACATATCAAATATGCATAGGAAATATTAAAGGTAGTTGAAAATAGGTGGCCTGAACATGGAGAATTCAACACAGATGAAGGACAGAAATTATGTTACAGAAGAGGTGACGCTTCATCGTCACCAAAAGCAGAATAAATTCAGACGTATACTGCACACTAGTATACTGCTGGCTCATTATACCATATATTATACACATGTATGCTCTGACACTTGAATATGACAGTGATACAAGTGAAGAGAAGACGTTATGAAAGATATTAAGATATTTCATCAGAAAGCAATCTTCAGCGTCTCCGGAGTTTTGAATACGAAAATCGGTCAATAGTGCATAAAATCCGTGGGTTTGGATATTGGATGAAATAATTGACTTTTAGAATTTTCGGTAGTCGTAAACTTGCGGAAATGAACACTTTGCTACCACACAAGAGGTACACTAAATGCCACTATTCATAACTTCATATTCCCATCTCTGAAATTCCAAGCCAAAACTTTGATTGTCATTTCCTACTTCAGATGTCACTATCGTAAATACCTGTTGTGGATGACACAACACTTTAAACTGAAAACAAATCATAAACAAAGATGCATAGTGAATAATTTCAAAGATCGACAGGCTGCAGCAATCTCTCGTCTCACTTTAGTAGCCGGGTTTCTGACTTAAGTTCAGTGACCTACAATATCAAGTAACCACTTCATGAATAAGCTTTACAAGTGCTAATGATAAGAAAAAATACAAGAGCAACTATGAGTCATCGATGATATCCTAAGAGTTATGTGATACTAGACGATGTCTAAAGAGAAAATTAGTAAATGTGGAAGCAACTAATTGAATACGTGCTGTGAATAAGAACGTGAGAACGAAAATGAATGATATCAAGTGGAAATGATTCACAATAATACTTCTGTATATAAGGTAGGACAAGAGCAATCTTAATTTGGTGATATTCAGAGACGATGGCTATTTTTAGAAGATAGCCTGAGTATCATATAAAAATTTACAGTTATGAACAGTTTGGACATCACAAATCTGGCGGATGCAAGTACTAACAATCACGATATTTGGATTAGTGGATCAGATTTTCCCGTGATGTGATCAGTCTGCTACGCTTTTCATTAGATCTCAGAAGACGTGATACCCACCAAGCAGAAGCCTTTGACACGCAAAGTTCTTTTCAACTCTCTCATGGGATATACTGAAAGTATTGGCTATTTGATTTCTAGTCAACCGCCTGTCATTCATCACCGAGTGATGAACACGATCACTGTTTTCCTCGTTGATGGCAGTTGAAGGACATCCAGACCCTGAATCGCTTTCAAGATCCTCCTACCGATCCTAAATTTAGTTTCCCACTTTTGTACTCTTGATAAAGCTTGAGTATTATCTCTTGATTTAGCAACCATATCAGCATAGATGTTGATGGGAAATAAACCTCTTTTCTGTAGTTACTATGTTTCACCATGATGCCAAAGCCCGTTCTCAAGAGAAGACGTTACTAATTACTTTTGTAAACTTCCTTATATAATTAGATGCCATTTACCAGGCAAAAATACAATAAAGTTATTAGGAAGAAGGGTTGAAATGCATGCAGGTTTTCACAACTATAGCAACACTACTTCATAGCCAATCTATGAACTATTCAGCCCATCCTCCTACAAGCATACACATACATGTATGTCTCTATGTCTGTGTATGTGTATGTCTGTGTATGTGTATGTCTGTGTGTGTGTGAGGGGTGTACATCGTTATTATTTACCTCTACTTTGTTTCAATGTACAGCGGTCAGGCTATACCATCATGCTTGCTTTACTCATTCAAATCAAAACAAGTAATCATTTTTGTGCTGTAATTTTCATACAACTCTGCTTTGCTGAACCGCGAGATTGTAAGGACGTAACCGCAGATACACCGGTTATCAAGCGATGAACGATAATGACAAACACGCAAACACGCCCAAACATATACAAATCCGTTCATACTTACACTACTTAAACGCATACCTTCATGTACTTATTTATGCATTTACAAAGATACATATGTGTATGAGCCGGATGTACATATGCACAGATGTTTGTGTCTGTGACTTGGGCGTCATGCGGATAACATTAAACCTGTAACAATCTCTTGAAATTAAAATATCATCACAAAATCTTGGAACAAAAGTTCACCAACCAACTCCCATGCTAACCGTATACTCCTGTCAGCAGTGTAATCGCTAACATCAACGAAACCACATCGATAACAACCACATATATAACTTCCACCATCAATTTTCTATGTTCCACTTATAAATACAGTCGGGGTCATTGCTTTAGTTCTCGTATTAACTTTTAACTTTGCTCGGTTAAATTATTATCTCTACAGAGATAAAAGCAAGTGTAGGTGAGAGATATCATCAACTCCTACTCAAAAGGAAACTATACGGTTAAAACCGATTAAAATTTATCCCTGGTCAGCAGTTAATATATCTCTATATCTCTGTCATCATGAGATTACTTGATTCTAATATTCAATTCAATATGTCCCCTTGTATACACACATAGGTTCCTAAATACATACGTACATATACGTATTTATAAATATATATAAATGTGTGTTTGCTCGTGTGTGTACGTATATGTGCATATACATAAACACATGTACATATATATACATACATATATATAAAGATACGTTCATATATACGTTCATATATCAATGTATACGTATGTGCAGCAAGTGCATTATCTACGTACACAAAGGCACGTGCGTGCACACACAGACGCGCGGACGTATGTTAGCATACATTTATGCACGTATAAATGCATGGATGTGTTGTAGTACATAACGGCTTATAACTAGACGCCTAAATTTGTGAATTTGTATACTCATATACGTACAGATTCAAACATGTATACATACACAAGCACGAACACTTATATTCATAAATCTATGCACATTCATGCATTTAAATTTAGTCGGATATACACAGACATGTAGCCTTTCCTTTAAGCACAAAAATATAGTAATGCACACGTGAACATACACACTCACTCACGTAAGCACGTTATGTATATGTATGAATAGATTAATATATATAGATATAAATGATCGATATACATATATATATATATATATATATATATA
>NC_068984.1:135203501-135210226 GCF_001194135.2 Octopus bimaculoides | reverse complement strand
TGTGTGTGTGTGTGTGTGTGTGTGTGTGTGTGTGTGTGTGTATGTATAATTGTGTATAAATGCACATTTGTGTACCTATATATACATACATATATATATTTAAATATATAATTACATATATATATATCCATATGCATAATATATGTATGTATGCCCACATAGGTACGTTTATATGTGTATATACAAACTAATAATTTTGTATATATACATATATATATTTGTATGTACACGTACACACGCACACACACACACACACACACACACATATATATATATATATATATATATATATATATGGTGAACAAAGATAAGAGATAAACACAAGTAATGGAGTCTAGTTAGATTCTTAATATCTAGTGTATATGGGAAATATAATTCTGTCCCTTCTATAATGTTACCCGAAAATTCTTCGATGCTTCCATTTAATGAAGATTCTCATTCCAGCTATGCAACATCTTGATTAAAAGTCAATAAAATGCCGATGAGTATGGATGTTACGAGATATTAAAACATTTTCCTTTCAATGTATAAGTTTTATGAAATTGTCTGCATCTTGTGTTAAACAGCGTCCATTTTGAACCTGATAATCAACTCGTCTGGCTCATTCTATCTGTTACTTTCTGAATTTCTAGTTCTGCTGCTTCATTGCCTTCAAATCACTTTGTCCTTCTTTCCCTCTTTGCTTCACTTTCTTCAACACTTGGTAATAAATTTGAGTGAATTCAATTGAAATCTTTCTCTCCGTATCGTCTTCTATTTATCTCTTTATATCTGCTGAGACATGTTTCCACTCTGCTGCTTATGACATATGAGGTAACAATGGAGAAGGTTACAAACTCATACATAAGAGGAAATGTTAAATGCACTAAGACCAAATGTATGCATGGGTATACCACCCTCAACATATACATGTCTTTATGTGTGTGAGTGTGTGTCCGTGAGTCTCTGTATATCAATTTATGCATGAATGTATGTACGCATACACACCTAGACCTACGCACGCACACACACACACACACACACAGACACACACACAGTCACACACAGACACATATATATATATATATCATACAAATTTGCAGATGGGCAAATGTCTATGTGAAAGAGGGAGAGGGGTGATTGCAGAGACAATGAGAAACACATTTCTGCTTGTTGGACTTTCGTTGTGTTCCTGTGTTTGTGTCGTTGATAGTAGTGTATTTTTAGTGGTTTCTCTCTATGCTAATGTGTATGCAAATATGTGTTTGATTCAGTGCGTGTACGTGTGAGTGTGTCTGCCTAAATTCAGACCATGTATATTACTAAAATCATTTAAGAAACCTAATGTCTGACTTTTAAATCATATGAATGTCTCATTGAAACTTGTAGCAATTGATCTTTTACCTTTCCTTTGAATTGTTACGTAGTTATCTTAAACTCATTTGCAGCCTCTTAAGAGCATTTTAATTTTCTCACCTATCTCTATCAGATACGTATCCCATGTGATTCTCGATAATATCAACTTTAATGTTCATAGAAATCGGTTCACTATTAATTAACATATCTAGTTCTAAATATCTTATAATTTATTTTCTTTTCGTTATTTTTAAACGTCTCGTTACCTACGTGAAACATTCCTGAAAAGAGACGGTACGAAGTTTCGATTTTCATTTATAGACAAGCCCCCAGCTCAAACTTCTGTGATACTCATTGATAAAGTATTAGATCCACACAAGTTTTGTTACTTATCTAACTTTTTTCGATAGATTCTATTACTACAGAATACTATAAACTCAGCATTTTATTCAACATTATGAGTCACGGTTTCCGATCTGTTGCAAAGGCAATATAGAACGTCTCCTACTCGTCAATTTGTTACGATCGCCATTTGAGTGGATGAAAATATATTACCTTACATTCTTGGATACTTGGAAGATTTTTTTTTTTTATCTATCCCGTGAATCGACTAAATCCAATCAATATTCTGAGAAATGCAGTACGTTATAAATTTCCAAATGATATATGTACAGTTCTAAAGGACTGACATCCGAAATGGTTTCGACTTCGCAAATTAATATTTTTATTGCTCCTTTCGTTTGATTACTTTCTATTAGACTATATCACAACATTTCAACGGCTGACGTGAATAACTTCCTGTATGTAACATTTCTTAGAGGGTACCGTTAGAAAATTTAATAAATATTAGATTTCAGGAAAGTTTTATTAAAATCGTCAGACATTTATTAATATTTCCTAATGGTGGAGCAATTACGATATTCTATATGACCATTCTTTAGAATAAAAGTTAATTTCTTATGAAAGAAAACACATGAAGAAAATATTAAAATTAAGCGATCATTTACAAACAACTCATGCATAGATATTATATTACCAAACTACGTAAAATGTATATAGTACTAATTTGATATTACATCAGATAGTGACATACTATGACGAAAATAATTAGTGTAACTTAATTATTACTTCAAGAAATTTATGTGCAATTCCAGTAAAGATATGCTGTTTTTAATGTTAAAGAATGTTATTAGTTAACATCAAATGGAGGATGTCTTTAGTGTTTAACATTAAATACAGCATACCTTTCAACACCATTAGATTGCACATATAGTAACGTGTACGGTAATGTTGTTCAAGAGGCATTATTGTAGTTTTTTTTTCGTGATTTTCATCCTTTTCTTTACCAAATACACACGAACGTACCTACGTATGTATGTTATACTTTTTCCTCGAGCTATTCCTGTCAGAAATTAGGATCTATATGTTGTTGAACGTGACTTCATTATAGAATCGATTGTTTTATGTGCTGAAAGTTACATATGAATATCCAAGTATACAGAAAGACAAACTAATTAAGGAGGAAAAAGCGACAGTTAGTATATTTTTCTACATACAAATTTACTTGATACTTTGGAATATAATTTGGTATGCTACTTAGAGTCACTGACTACATTTGCAGTCAAGTTTCGTTGGGAAAGTTATCATGACTGCTTGTTTTAATATATTTATGTATTATATAAGCGTTTATACTTTTCGTTGAGACTGGGACTTTAATGTCCACAGATAAGTTATTCAAATATCATTGGTTGAATAAACTGTCAGGAGAAACTGAAAATCTTATCAAATGACATTTATAAGAAGTTTGGCTCTCCTTTCGTTGTTGAGATTCTCACGAGTAAATGGTATGTTGTTCTTCTTAAACATGCGTTAAACCTTAAATTAATATTCAACTATTAATGCATTAAATGTGTCTTTCTTTTCTTTTTGTTTCTTTTTTTGTTAAAATAATAAAATTAAAATTTGAATATACCACAGATGAAACTTTCAATTCCCGTTTGCTTTGTAGTATATTTACAGTGAATCGATCATCGACTTTGTAATAATTTCAAAACAAACAAAAAACAGAGATCATTGAAGTCCAATGATTAGTTGATCTATTAATGTATAGCAGCTAAGATGAATTATTTTAATAGCAATAAATTACCAACAAAAGACAGTTCTATGCTGATTATTCAAGTTGGTTGTACGAACGCACTGTAAGTTATGTAACCACGCAATGAAGGATATTCTAACATTTTACGCGAAACTTCATAGAACACATCAATTTTGTCATTTAGAAATATCATCGACAGAATATCAGCTAATTATGGAGCAGTAACTAATTAAAATCCTTAATTAATTGAACATCATTGTCATTAACAATATTCAATTATGATGACCAATATTTCTTTGGTAACTTTATTGAAAATGAATGCAAAATTTTTTAAAAATCATTATTTGAGATGAAAACAAGCAAAAAATAACGCACTGTTCTGTTATTTAATTACGTCTCATTTGTATTTCCTTTCTTCTTTTGTTTGTTTGTTTGTTTTTTCGTTTGTTCTTTCGTGTCATATCAGTTCTAAACAGTTTATCGATTTTATTTGCAACGATCGAAAATTCTAATCCTTCTAAGAAAGTTTCACAAATGGAGACGAGGAATGATTCCACTGAATGTTCCATTGATTAAACATTTCTGTGATCTTCCAATAATATACCATTAGTATTAAGACGATATCTCTAAAAAGTGAGCAAAATAAAAAATATATATATATAAATATGTCAACAACAACAGCCTCAATAACAAATATCGTGATAAAATCAACGATAAAACCAACTTAATTTAATCCATCTACGCTTGAAATATCTTCAGAAATATTACAAGAAAATCGCATATAATGTTTCTGAATCCAAACAAATTTCTGCAGTTTTCTTTTTAAATTCATACTTCGAGATTCTTTATATTCATTTATATATTTTCTTTATGTTTGAATAAGGAACATTCACTGACGTTACCACAACTGCTACGATAGTGTTAATCGTTATTAGTTTCCTAATTATGTCACTTTATGGGTGCTTATATTTGTGAAACTGACGTTGACCGTTCTATGTCACAGATTCGCATACATCACGGCCCCAAGTGTAGCCATCTTCTACTTTGCTGAAAATTTAATTACCATGTGGTAGCTTAGTCGTTGTGTACATGGAAAATTAATTTTATAAAAGGATGCAGAGTTGTGTGCTCTCATACAGGCTTGATATAAAAAACTGCAGCGTTAGAAATAATGATTTGAACCAACTAGAATTGCGAGATGCCCTGAAGCACTAAAACTTCCCAACGGTGTATAATATTCTACAGTTCTATGGTTAGCGTGGTAGGGTAAGTCCAAACTTCCGGAAAATCCGATTTTACGAAGCTACTGGAATTCTTGTTTGATTCATATACATTTCACCGAGGATATTCTAGTCCTAGAGAAGGGTATTCACGTATCACACTTAAATAGTATCAAATATAAATTGCCAAGATTCATATAAGAAAAATCTGTTTTAGATTACTTAGTAGTAGTAACTCGCTAAGTGCATATGAAATCTGGTTTTTCAGGTTAACCACGGAATTTAATTCAATCTGTTAGTGCTGTTAGAATGATTACTGTATTTGTTCAGACACTTTACATTCATAGTTCGAATTGCAAAGAGATCAGCCCTGCATTGCATTCTGCTGATGTAATAAAATAAAGAACAAGACCGGCAACAGACGCTCTCTGGTCAACCGTTCCCTTTCACGGAACTTCTTGTCCTTGTAATTACGCATAATTCCATGTCAAAAGCAAATTACAATTGTTAAACGCTGTCAGATATCTCAGATAAACAAAGTAAATCGCTCTTCTTTCGAATACGTAGTCTTAACAATTACAATGGTCTCACTGTTCACCTTATACTTCACAGCAGCATGACGCATATATTTTGCAAATATATATCCAAGATATTATATTCGACAGACAGAATTAGAGCTTAAAATATTTCCAACATATCTTAATTAGTATTCTTAGCTGAGACTCCGTACACACATACACACATACATCTGTGTCCGTGTGTGGGTGTGTGTGTGTGTGTGTGTGTGCATATGTGTGTGTGTGCGTGCGTGTGTTTTCTGTAAGTGCGTTTGTGTGTGTGTGCGTGTATATGAGTGTTTTTTTTATGTGTGCGTCTAAATGCATGCGCGTAAACATAATGTGCGTATAAAGAGAAACGTACCGAAGCAAAATAACCGTGTAGTTAGTGTAGTTAAGAATTACATTTTGTAATCATAAATTACAGGGTTCGATCCGCCTAATTTTCATCTAAATATTCCTATAACAATCTCTAAACAGCTGGTGCAGTCTTTCTGTGAAATTTGGTAAATGCGGATCCTTTCGAATGCAGTCCATCAGAATAATAGTACATGTAGTTCAAATGTACGCCTTTAACACAGGAAATGCGGAGGTAATTCTGTCAGAGTTATTAAGTTACTCAACCATTCACATTCTACGTTATTTAGTAGGCTTTTTTATTCGGTAGAAGAAACCAACGAATTCCCATTAACATATTTGTACTTTAAATTTCAATTGCATTTATGGATGAATATCGTGCCTGAATATAGGAATATAATCAAATATCATATATAACGTTATGACAAATATATTTCCATATCTTTCGTAATGAAACAAAAGTAAATCGATTAAAATTTTCCAATTTATTCTTTAGTATTCATATTTGCTAACAATGTATTCATATTTTCAAACAAAATTACAGAGATAAAATATCGTTGAAATAATTACTCATTATAACTTTGCATTTGATTGACCATTTTATTATAGAGAATTATAATTTGTTCCTTCGTTATGACCAATTTAGAAATACACGCATTAAAGACAATAGCAAAATATATTTACTTTTAAAATTATGCTGTTCTAAATATATGCCTTTCGACACTAACAAGGGATACACACATGTTTACAAATAACTATATACTCACATGTATAAAAACATACATAATCCAAAGCAAAATTAACTACACACACGCACCCACATACGTGTGGCTGTTCGTGTATATATATATATATATATATATATATATATATATATATATATATATCTACTTCCTCCCACTACCATCCTCTCTCTTTCTCTATCTTTCTATCTATCGCTATATCTATCTACCTATCTATCTTTCTTCTTACCCATCTCCCCCTCTCGCTCTGCTCCCTTCTGTTGTCCTGGCTTCTACTTCACTGCTATACACTTCTGTCTCTTCCTCCTTGTTCCACTTCCTCTCTCTACCATCCTCTCTGCTCTCATGTGACCTGTGGTCAACTATCTCTTTTCACTCCAGCCGCTGTGAAGACAAGACGAACTGCTAGCGTTCTACA
>NC_068984.1:135203323-135203491 GCF_001194135.2 Octopus bimaculoides | reverse complement strand
ATATATATAGGTGTGTGTGTGTGTATGTATATATATATAGAGAGAGAATAATTATATAATATAGATATATGTAGATACATATAGATATGTGTACATTTATATGTATACACACGCATACACACAAACACACACACATATATATATATATATATATATATATATATATAT
>NC_068984.1:135202685-135203181 GCF_001194135.2 Octopus bimaculoides | reverse complement strand
TCTGTCTCTTCCTCCTTGTTCCACTTCCTCTCTCTACCATCCTCTCTGCTCTCATGTGACCTGTGGTCAACTATCTCTTTTCACTCCAGCCGCTGTGAAGACAAGACGAACTGCTAGCGTTCTACATCAGACTCGCGTTTGGCAGTACGGCTTTTTAATGTTGTTTTCACTGTCCAATTTCTCCTGTCTTGGTTTGTGTTTGCCACCTTGGAATCCTGTTTAGTGGGTTGATCCACTACTCAGGAAGAGACTATTCTAGAGTACGGACTGCCTTATCTTCGAAACGTCGAGTTAGAATAGAGGCAGCTGATGAAGGAATAATTCCAAGTGGCTATCTGTTTTCCTATGTGTTCGCTCCGTTGTCTGTAGTTTAATGTTCTAACGTCCTGTACTCTGATATGCATCTATATACACAAGCAGATGTAAGTATGTACATATATGTGTGTATACATGCATATATATTCTTTGTATTATATATATATATATATATATATAT
>NC_068984.1:135198529-135201314 GCF_001194135.2 Octopus bimaculoides | reverse complement strand
ATCATCAACACTTTATTATCTCCCCTTTTTCCTACCTCTCCTGTCCAACTACTTTTGTCCAGCCAGTCGCCATTGACCGCTAACTGATACCTTTCCAAAACGTGGAGACCTCTTTACAAGAAAAATATTGGAAATTATTTGGCGCTAAAAAGCAGAATTATCTGTACAAACAACAAATTCAGAGCATATAATATCACTGATGCTTACAAGATGAATTGAAAGAGCAGGGTGCGTGTGTGCGTGAGAGGAAGAGAAGAGTGAGGTAGACTGCTGGTGCTAATGGGTGGATATTGCTATGTAAATAGGTATGTGTGGGGGCGTGTGCGTTCGTTTGTTTGTGTGTATGTCTGGGAGAGACAGAGAGGGGTGAGATAGAGTGTGGGCGCGTTGTCTGTAGGTGTAGCTGTGTGAATGAATGAGTGCTGTTGTGTGCGTGTGTGTGTTTGGTGGCTTGTGTACGTAGATGCAGTTGGAACGTGTATATATATATACGTGTATTAGCACGTGTATGGGCGCATGTATGTGTGTCTATATTTGTTTGTCATTCTGTTGCTTTTTCTCTCTCTCTCTGTATAAATGTGTGTCTACCTATCTCTGTGTGTCACTCTGTTATTCCCTTTATCAGGATATATGTGTGCGTGTGTACGTGCGCGTATATACGTGCCTGTGTGTGCATTGTGTGTGTGTTGTCTGTGTATGTCTGTGCGTGTGTGTTTGTACATTTGTGCAAGCGTGTGCGTTGCGTGTGTGTGTGTATTGTGTGTGCAGGTTTGTGTGTGAGGGGGTTCTGTGTGTGAAGGTATGTGTGTGTTCGTGTGTGAATCTATATGTGTAAATATTAACTATATGTGTAAATATTAACTATATGTGTAGGTATCACATTTAGTCCTTGCTGAACCAAATGCATAATAATTGCTGCTGCTAAAATCACAATTCTCTGGAGGAAGGAAGCAGTCGATTCCATCTATGCCAGTACTTGACTGATATTTATTTTATCGACACCGAAATGATGAAAAGCAAAGCCGACTTCAGCGCAGTTTGAACTCAAATGCATAGCCTGACGGAATGCCACTAGGCAGTTTATTGCGCCATCGATGCTACCAGGCTGTTACGTTCAACGAAATGCATGATAATAACAAGAATATATGATATATGCCCAAAAATATTTGCGTAGATATATATTTGAAAGTAATATTTCGACGTTCAAAGACGATTAATCATACAGAAAAAGTAAGTGGACCTTCAAGAGAGAGGGAATGCCCTTAATAATACTACGAATAGCGACAAAAGATCTTTGACAAAGAAATAATCGATTTATTTTTTAGCCAGCACATTAAACACACTTTCCATTAACTAGTCAGATATTTAATCAATTGATTAACAATATATGAATTATATCGAATCAGTGCGTGTGTTATTATTATTACGATCGGTAATATGGTCGTAGATTCTAATCCTATAAGTTAAATATAATTAACTGATCCCTTTCCAAAACGTGGAGACCTCTTTACAAGAAAAATATTGGAAATTATTTGGCGCTAAAAAGCAGAATTATCTGTACAAACAACAAATTCAGAGCATATAATATCACTGATGCTTACAAGGTGAATTGAAAATGCCGATAAGACAAGCCATCACATGTTTTATCATCACGTTGATGTGACTGTTTTTTGTAGCTGGGTAGAAAGGTCTGTTAAAAATAGGATAACGAGCAACATTCCTATATTTGATATTGAGGCATTTGGTACAGAATTTGTTGTTCCTGGACTCTATAAAAATTCTTCCAAAGGAAATACCTTACTTTAACACGAATATAAATCAAACATTATATGACTAAGTAGGCAATCACCGCTTGCAATCAGATAAAACATAAGGTAGAGGATTACAGGAATGACTATCAAACTATTACCACGACACACAATCATACGCACAATGTCATTATTCACATGCTAACCAATACAGGACAAACACACCATTGCTTATAACAACAAATACCTCATAGATAGCCTCGACATTGGAGATAACAAATGCAATATTCTTCAACGGGTGAAAATCCTCAGATACATATAGAAAATAGCAAAATCATAGCTTTATGTTTTTACTCATAAAAAAAAAATCAACTAAAAGACACTAGAAATTGCCGTCTCAGAATCATAGTTAATCATAAATGGCAACTTTACACATGAAACATTATCAAGTTCAGAGCGAGCATAAGACCTCTGACAATCAGATATTTCTTACCTGATAACTTGTTTATTATATAAAACATTCATGGGTTGCTGACAATGAAATACCGCTTTACACAACAACAACAAAAAAACGTGTTCCATATTTCATACACGCAATTTGATCGTCTGTTTAAGAAAACCATTCTTCCCGACATAATACATCTTCTAACATATAACACGAAATTGTACAGCTCTCAAATCAAGTACATCGCAACACAAATACATCGGTTTCCTTTGACTTCATTCTAATTACAAATCCATTATGAAGGTGTTATAATTACACTTACTTACAGTATCGAATACGTCCTATGATTATTTTACACATTCTTTTCTACTCTAGACACAAGGCCCGAAATTTTAGGGAACGGGCCAGTCGATTAGATCGACCCAATACTCAACTCGTGCTTAATTTATTGACGCCGAAAGGCAAAGTTGACCTTAGTGGAATTTGAACTCAGAACGTAAAGACTGACGAAATACCGCTAAGCTTTTCACCCTGCGTGCTAACGTTTCTTTTATTTCTTTGCTGCTCAAAAGGGGCTTCACACAGGGGGGGG
>NC_068984.1:135191826-135198519 GCF_001194135.2 Octopus bimaculoides | reverse complement strand
ACGGATTAAGTCGATTACATCGGCCGCAGTGCGTAACTGGTAATTATTTAATCGACCCCGAAAGAATCAAAGGCAAAGTCGACCTCGGCGGAATTTGAACTCAGAACGTAGCGGCAGAACAAATGCCGCTAAGCATTTCCACCAGCGTACTAACGTTTCTGCTAGCTCACCGCCTTGATTATCTTACACATTGTTTTTGAACAGGATCAAGTAGAAGAATAAACGCACAAAACGATCAAACAAAACAGTATTAAAAAATCTAATTGCTCTGTTCTTCACTGTTCAGCATGGATTACAACCCGGAAGTTCCTCTGTATGTATCCAATAATACGTTATCTAATCGATCTGATATCAAGTTACCTGATCTGCTCAGTCTATCCAAAACTACTTTTTTATTCTTATTCATTTACTTCGGTATATTTTGATTTCAAGGATATTTGACTTATATTTTCAAAGACGTTGAATAACCAATTTGAGATAAGGTTACTTATATGTTGCCATGATTTAAGTATGCTTACTAGCAAAACGCTCCCACGAAATAATTAAATGTAATTTGATTCCGAATATCATCATAATCATTATTTGTGTGTGTGTGTGTGTGTGTGTGTGTGTGTGTGTGTGTGTGTGTGTGTGTGTGTGTGTGTGTGTGAAGGATTACATGGTTGTTTTCGTGTTTGATGTTTCTTTTACCGTAACTGTTATTGTCAACAGAAAACAGTGACTATCTACTATACACTTGTGTAATTTAAACTGAGCGTTAGTAACTTATTTAATGTGCGGAAAATGGAAGTGAAACGGAATCGAACATAAGACTGAACTACGCAAAAAGCTAAATATTTTGTAATTCACATTTAGTAGATTCTTAAACCACTTCGCCTTTCATAACTCGACCCTTTTGTGAAAGGTTTTATTGAAATACATTTTGCTTCGTGGGGTTTTATTTGCTTTATGCTTTTGTAAATGCTTTTTCTCTAATTCAATACATTTATTTAATGGATCACATTCGGTGTAATCCCTTTATCGTATCGAGAAACAATTTTAACATGTACAAAATGTTAAATATTTTTACTTAGTTGTAATAGTTGTTATTATAGTCGCAGGTTTCAATTCTCTTAAATTAACTTTATTTCTATATAATTCTCTTTGACATTTTCTCTGTACAGTTTTGTCTCATCGTGCTGTCCGCTTATCCTCGTACTCGGTCGTATTCAAATGTTACGTGATATAGAATTTGTTTTTATCGCAATTTATGCAATGTATTATTTACTCGGTTTCATCAGATAACGTGATATATGTACATGAGTAATCTATTATTTAAAGCGTTGTTCTTTTTTTTCTTTTGCAGCGACACAACGTATATTCTGAAGACAATTAAGAATATCTGCGAGGCAAATAATGTCACGTAAAATATTTCTAGAAGTGTCAACGAGGTTTTAGAACAAGAAGCAAGTGATGAATTGCAACAGAAAGTCTCTTGAAAAAATATTCTGAGGTGGTCCTTCAGCTAATAACGTATTTGAATGCGAGATATTGACATTTCCTTCGGGTTTTATGTTGCCGTATGTATTCAGATATTCTAAGATGAGTCCATAGAGGGCATTAGTTTGAAAACCAAGTCACAAAGTGTTGTTATAGACTGCTGCATATGGAGTGGCCTTAAATAGTAAGAAGAAATAACTAGCCTATAGTAAACGAATAACACTGAAGTGACCGAAGTTAATGTTTATAGAGAGAAACGTTTTAAAGAAAATTTTCGTAATTTTTGAAGTTGTGTGGGCTTGGCAAATGACAGTTGAAATGAAAGCAGTTACGTTGTGGAAAAAATCCATTGAAACCGTTTATGAACTCGGAATGCTGTTATATTCTTTCTCCATTTATATATTGATGCTCAAATGTTCGTCGCGCCTCTGCGATTTAATTATTAACAAGAGTCCCAATTATTTTATTTGAAATATCCTTGCAAATATGACATTGTGTACATTTCAGAAGAGATGAAATTTTGAAGGATGAAAGACATGAAAATACTTTATAACCACGGTCTTACCCGGGTAGCTATTGAGGTCAACCACACACTAAATCTAGATGTCTTAATTAGATTCGTTTCAGGATTATTATTTGATATTTAGTATATATTTTCGTTCTGAGATCAAATTCTACCGAGGTTGACATTGCCTTACATCCTTTCGGGATAAAGAAGTAACATTTGAGCATTGGGATCGATGTAAACGACGTACTCCTCCCACAAGATAGCTGGCCTTGTGCCAACATTTGAGACCAGTATTTAGTATATATGAATACGGGTATCTGTGTTTCTATTTATTTATACACCCGCTCCCGTTTGTGCATGCACACGTTTATGATTCTTGTAAGAACATTGTTATGTCTTTACTGCCCACAAGGAGCTACACCTAGAGGGGACAAACAAGGACAGACAAACGAATTAAGTCGATTATATCGAAGCCAGTGCGTAACTGGTACTTATTTAATCGACCCCGAAAGGATGAAAGGCAAAGTCGACCGCGGCGGAATTTGAACTCAGAACGTAGCGGCAGACGAAATACCGCTAAACGTTTCGCCCAGCGTGCTAACGTTTCTTCCAGCTTGTTTACTGTGTATATGCAAAACATTTTAGAGGGGTTGTTACTGAAATATGTTTTATCATAGGATTTTGTATGTCTTTTATGAATGGAGTGTATTTTAATTCGTCAATACCAGATATATTCCAGTTCTTATTTAGTCCTAATGATTTTGTACTATTCTTTCACTTGATATATGTACCTAGATGTTTCTCTCTCTATGATCGTTGTAAATTTATGTCAAATTTGTTCTATTATCCTTCTCTTTAGATTCAATCTGTCTCCCAAAAAGAGGATTAATTTATTTTGACCTTAAAGCTGTAAAGGTATTTTCCATCTGAATTATATACCACCTTCCTAAATTTTGTTAATTATGTCTTACACAAATATGTTTGACTTCCGCAAGTGTGTATTGTGTATATTAAATGAGTTTTGATATTGTATTTTGGCCTGTAATATATTGCTTACTTGTAATTTTTCCCGTCTGATGGGAAGACCGGATTGTGAATGAAATATTCGTTATGAATTGTATTGTGTATCCTCAGTTCAGTATTTTACCAGGAGACGTACGGTCGATGATTTTCCAGAGGGAATTATCCTGTCTTTTATCTTTATATAGGTCTACATTGCTTCCTTATGAAACTCATAATGGAGTAGTATTATTCGAATGAATATTGCTTCTATTTCTAATAGATTGAGAAACCACACTAAGGTTTCCTTCATGAGTCGTTATGAATACTGTTGAAGTTATATCTGCATTCTTTAACAACTATTGCTACATATATTAGTTGATAACTGTATTTCTTGTAGTTATTTTTGCTCATATTGTTGTTACTGTTGTTGATTTTGATGATGAGGGTGATGATGATATTGCTATTATTGTTGTTGTTGTAGTTTTTTGTGCATTAACCATGACAATACAGGAATATGCCACCTATGGAATATGTCGAATATTATCACACAGATTCAACACTGAAGATACAACTGACCGTCAGCTGGTTCAGAAATAAATGGCAGAATCCTGTTCTAAATAATTATTGTAGAGAATGCAATGTGGTAATGTCAAATTGTGACAAACTTTTGTCCGTTTATTTTCTATTTACGATTCGTTATTGTCTTTTAGATTAGGAAACACAATATAAACTCCGAATGCGACGAAGGTTGCTAAATTCTTCTGCATCACTGCTTCAGTTCCGGGCAGTGTGCTTTCCAACAAAGAAACTTGAATAAATAAGTTACTCCAGTGTGTGTCTGGGTGGGAGAGGTGTATGCGTGCATGCATGTGTTTATGTGCTTGTCCGTTTCAAATGTGCAATTGATTGATGAGTCTGTATACTTACCTTCCTTTACGACAGAGTGAAGAGTGTGCACTTACAATTCGGTATATATTTGTCTATGTATGCATTGGTGTACTGTTTTATTACTATAGAGAGTCGTATGGCCAACAGTTTTATGTTCTTCATCAGATGATCACAAGTTCATTGGTTCGGTTCCTAATGGAATCGGTGTTTTGTATTTTTGATCAAAGCACTGCCTTCTCCCTGTCTTCCTGTCTACTATATTGAAATTACATACCAGCAGAAGTAATGCACCCCTCTCTTCTCACAGGAGTTTTGTCTTTGTCATTCCATGCCGTTGAAGATGAGGGAAATGAGCCAATGTTTTTTTCCTTCCCCAAAACACGGGACCGATGGCTTCTATTTCTTTTTATTTTGCTACAAAAGCTAGTACTTAGAGTGGTATATCAATTATTGCAAACCAAAATATGCACGCACTTGCTTGCATGTGTATATGTGAGGGCGTATGTGTAAGGTTCCAGTACTAAACTCTACCGACCCCAAAATAGGTTGAATTGACTTTCGACCATGTCAAATCGTGAGCCTGGAAACCGACCCACCTAATTATCTCGTTCCGTGTCTGATAGACTCTGTAAACAAAATATGTGAAATATTCTCTAGTATTCACTTCATCAGGTATTGTTAAAAATACAATATTCTCTGTGACCAGTAAACTATAGCTTTCGCTTATAAGAAATGTGATACGAAAGTATTCAGCTTGGAGAAATGTAAGAGAATGTGCTGTCGTCTTACATTCACCAGACTAACATCATTTTTCAAAGCAATAAATAACACAGAAAGCACACACTGTGGAGGCAAAGTGCTATGGGTATCAACTTTGTAGGAACAAAATACACAAGAAATCGAGACTTTAACTTTAAATAAATCTAACCGATGTATAAATCACTGAAGTGTAAAACTAATAAGTATACAATTATTTGGGGCTCAGCCTTATTTATATGTGTATCTGTGAACACGTGTACGGATACGGAAACAGTTGTTGACTGCAAAATTCATTAATCAGTTTGTACTCGTTCAAACGTTCATCATCAGTAAAGATTTTGTCCCATGAAATGTCGTGACCGATCAACGATGATATTAGTCTCAGTGATTAAGGAGAAAAAAAATTGCAGGCGGCTAATCTATGGCAATACAGAGCATGTGACATTAGATTACTAATGAGCCCTATAAGGTCGTTGATGTATCATGGTTATTCCTTTTGTGCAATGTTCCCAATAGACGCTATGTTTGGGTGAATTTAGAATGTGATATATGAAAGCTGAAGATCTCTCTTTAACTAGCGGTTATGGATGTCAATACAGATATGATGGTTTGAGAAGTACACACAAATTATGAATGATAACCCCACGGATGGAACAAAAAAATACTCCATACGTATAAGATACCTATTACTACCCATCTAGGGATATCTAATATCCATGATATTGTATTACAGCTGAAGACAAGTAATCATTAATACTATCAGAACTTTAACGAAGTCATAGCATAAATAGTTGTGTATCCCCATAAGTAATCTAATCTCCCTCTTCTGCTAATTAGAGGTTTGGCAGCAGATATAGGCAAGATAATCTCCAAATTACACTCCATTAAAGTGACGTTCCATACTCACCTACAAGAAGTTAGCACGGATAATCCACTTTCATTTCACATTCCAGAAGAGTCAAAAAGCAGAAAGCAATCTGGTTCAATGCCCCTAATAACTTATAAATATTGCAAGGAAATTAGTACTTCATGTAATGTACCACTTTCCGATTAGAGAAAAATGTAATCAGCTCTTCAACAAGTATAACATTAAGGTTAGTAGTTGCTGCTAAAAAAAAGAAACCAATATCACTTCCAGCATCATACACAAAATAGAAAGTAAATGTTTGCAGTCATCCTACACTGGTGAGAGCACCATGTTTCTCTAAGGCTACCGTATGCAGAATGAATGCGAGCCGGACAAAACTGAATAGAAATAGCTCATCGGAACTTTAAGAAAAGTACAATGAATGTTTGAAATCCTCCAAGTATGTGGAAAGAATAAACTTCATTTCACTGCCTTGTTGTATCTCAACACATAGAAACACATTTCAAAGATGTAGACAGAACTTTGCATACTTAAATAGATTGCATCATTGAAAGTTTTGTCGCTTCAGAAACAGAAACGTTTAAAGCTGTTCAACACACATCTCAACACGACATTTAATGTGTAATTCACTTTCCGTATCAGACGAGCATTTATCATGCGTTATTTTCAAACAACCAGCTCGAAAAATGATGAAAGAGAAAATCAATGATTTGTATTGCTAAGAAAAGTTGATCGTAGACAGCCAGTTTCTACATATTTATTGCACTGGAGCCTTTTTATATTCTAGTAACGCTCTATTATTTATCACAACAGAATTGTATATGAATATTAATTGTGTAATCCGTCTCAACCAATGAAAACTGAGCGTATCGAGATCCGATTAAGCAAGTGTACTCTCTTTCATTTGCCTATGAATAGTAGACGCTTAAATCAGAAGATGTTCATCTACAGGCTTTCACCAATGGTGTTTCTGTCGCAAGTAGATGAGTGTGTAAATATATATATATATATGTATATGTACGCATGCGCGCTCGCACACACACATACACACAAACACACATACCTACCTAGCTACCTACCTATCTATATTCATACATATATATGCGTTTGAAAATGGACATGCATATACTTATGCATACATGTCTATACATATACATGTGTGTATATATATATATATATATATATATAT
>NC_068984.1:135190537-135191553 GCF_001194135.2 Octopus bimaculoides | reverse complement strand
TATATATATATATACCTGCATTCATACATACATGCACTCATACGTACGTGCGTACGTACATACATACATACATACATACATATATGTGCTTGTGCACGTGTCTGGGAATGTGAGTATGTCTGGGTGTGTGTGTCTGTTTGTGTGTGTGTGTGTGTGTGTGTGTTTGTGTGACAGACGTATATTTATGAGTATACGTGTACGCAAGAAGCATTGAATAATGAGAAAGCAATATTTATACGGAATGATTTACTACTGCTTACTAGAAACGCACAATTATATGTTCCGAGGCTGCTTATAGTCCATCTGTGCTCCAAAAGAATCGCTCTTCCGACCAATGATATCATCAGAGAAAAATATTAAATATTGTGATGCTCTATCATAAAGGAAAATATATATTAATACTTACTTCAGAATTGTATCGTTTGATATATCATTTTTTTATTGTCCAATTACTAATGTATAAATGTTTATTTCTCCTGAGATCAAAATAAACTAACATAACATATTATTAATAGCTGATGTTCTAAATCCAAAAAAGTGTATCAACGGCATTCGTCTAAAAACAGAATATATTTATATAATGGGATTTAGCTTTGATATAACAGTATTTATAGAAGTAAAATAAACAATGTGTTTCTTTTCTAAATTGTTTTCTCTAGCATGTTAAAAAATGTAAACAAAACGAATTCTCGTCATATACTTACTTTGTGACAAAACTTAACAACAAAAGGTATGGCTGATTTTATAATATATTTTATATTTTTTCGGATAGAATTTTAGTTTTTCTTTAAAATTTGCTTTGTGCACAAGAACATTTTAAGGGTTTCCTTCGATAAATCCTCTAGATTAGTTGTAGGGAAGTTTGTATTTTTCATTATTGACAGTTGTCGTACAATTGATATAAAATATATATATGCATAATCATATATCAGTTTATATATATATATGTTATATATTATATATATATGTATGTATCTTTGCATACATATATATATATATATATATATATATATATA
>NC_068984.1:135181271-135190172 GCF_001194135.2 Octopus bimaculoides | reverse complement strand
GTGTGCGTGTGTATGTGTGTGTGCGTGTATGTATGTGTGTGTGTGTGTGTGTGTGTGTATGTGTGTGTGTGTGTGAGTGTGTTAACATGTTCCAATTTCTGCATTATGGAGTATATATTTAAACTTGCAATGTAGCGCTGGCCACATCATATTAGAAGAAATATAAACCTGGTCGGGACACTAAATCCACTATTCTACTATATTTAGTATAAGATTATGTAATCCTGATATTACTGAGGCTTAGTCAGACACACAAATGGAATGAAGAGCCTTACTGTTGCTGAAAGTTGTTAGCATCATGTTTATGGGAACGGGATTCTCTCTGCAAAACTATAACATTCGGTGTATAAGATTTGTTATTAGTGTGGTGGTTAAGGAAGTCGGTTAGAATCTATGATGGAGGTGTCGTTTAGATTATTGAAGAAATGCATTGACTAGTGATGTGTCCATAACCAGATATTACTTGGAAGTTTTTATTGAGGTTAAAAACGAGACTATTCGGCAAACCTTCGTGATTCTGAGAATTTTGCAGTATTGCTACGTGTATTTGCATCAACGGATGAGCACAGTAATGCCTTTCAGCTTTAGATTTTTCCCTTCTTTTTTCCGTTTCTAATGGAAGGAAAGCGTGAAAATCATGGTCAGATCAGAAGGTGTATATTTTCGCTTTGTGTTCCTGCATTCTATATGTTTGTTTTTTGATTGATAAATTATGTGCGATGTCTGATGCGGGCCTTTCATTGATATTTTTCAGTGTGGACATATTACTGGATTTTTTCCCCCGCAGCTGTATTCATACCGTTGTTCTTTGTTAATACTGATGATGTTACTAATTGGTCCATATACTGCTTTCAGTTTTGCTTTATAGCTCAAGTTAGTAAAAAAAAAAAAAAAACACAGCTTACAAGTAGTCAGTTTTCTGTGATTTATTTTGTTCTCCATTGTTTCTTTTTGGTTATTCGTTTCTTGCTAACTTCATTTCTACTACGTATGCGAAAAGTTTTTACACGAGTTTGTGTTTGGGTTTTTTCAAATATTTTTTTTATTTTACGAGGGTGGCTTTTTTAATGTGTAATTGGAGTTGTATATATATATTACCTCGTGGGATATGTTTTTTTAATGCGTCTTTAGTTATATTGTTTAATTTATTCCCCGAGGTGTCTCTGTTTAGGATTGTACTGTTATTGAATTAACAACACGTTGATTTTGTTTCTTGGTTAAACTCGTTCCATTGTAATATTTTTTTTTCTAAACATTTTATTGCATTCTTCAATGATATATCTCTGTGTTGCGAAGATAATTTATAGATGGTCTCAGGATGATTAGTGGGGCATGTTTTTCAAGTGGTTCTGGTAGGTACCTGTGTGCAGAAGGTTCTCTTTGCAGACGATTTTCATTAAGACACAAGAAAATTACTCCCCGTGTTAAGTCTATTGTTTTAAAGATAAACCATTTTGAGCCATATATATATATTGTTGTATTTGGTGATGGTCATGTTGCCAGTTAAGCCAATAAAAACACACACACTATATATTTGGTGTTAATTTGCTTCAGCTTTATTTTATTATTTACATTAATCATATTTCGGCCAGAGATCCTTCGTCAAATTTCTGTTGCCTCATCAGTGGTCCTTTACTTTCTTCTTTCTTTTTTTTTTGCGTGTCTATATATGGTTCAAATTTACAGAAGACAAAAGATGGAGACAGGTGTAGGAACAAGCAAGTGTATTAAAGTAACGCTCGATACAGTGTGGGTTTTAAGCAAGCTATGAGACCTCCTACGTCGATTTTGTGATGATTTGCCTATGGTAAATAACACTATGTATCTTATTGTGGTTGGATACCTTTTATCGGATAACTGCTGTCTGGATAACGTGTTATTGGATTCTGAGAACCTAAAACTTAGATCTTTGTTTAATTCTTGCCGTTGTGCCGTGTTCGCTGAGAGCATCAATTGCGAATAAAAAGAGATTATGCACCAGTAGTTTGGAAAGCATTCCACATTATTACAGGCTTGTGTGTCCCTCGTTGCTAGCGAACAACGACCATCATCCTGACACCATTTCTTCATTATACTCTGTATGCACTGTGGAGATGGAAATACAATGAAACTCGATGTGCCAAGAGATCTTGATAACACCGAACTGAAAATCTGCTCAAAATCCTCACAAAACAGGAAACTTCGCTGCAGTTATTCACGCCTATATTTTTCAGTTTCGTAACTTGAAAATGTTGGTGGTTTCTTTCTTAGAAATGATCTAAAGATGTATTTGCATAAAGGTAAAATTAACCTTTTGATAAACCTTTTGATAAACTTCGGTATGTTTTGAAAACTTGTATGACCACTGCATTTCAGAGACAGGAATGACAGTCGCTTAGTCATGGATTGTGTACTCATTATGAACATTGGACTAGATTATTTAGCACCAAATATTTGCGGTTACAGTGTTTACATCTAAACTGGAACAAAGGTCTTTCATTTTCATGAAGATACGTAAAGACTATTAGGATTCTATCATAAAATTTCTGGTATCTTGCCACATGAACTCTGGTTCTGTAAAATACAGTAACACAAATTTCCTTCTATAGTGTGTATTATAAATTTAGAATAAAGTTTAATTAAATTATTAAAAGAAACATACCCATTATCTTGATTTAATAGCATTTCGTACCGTTATAGCGGCATTTAATATAAAAGAGTAATCAAATAATTTTTATATTAAGTGGTATGTGGTTGGATTGTTGTCGTAACATTTAGTATTTTGTAATTAAAAGGAAATGTCAAACAAATACTTTGGCTTAACAACATTATTTTAATTTATCAAAATTCCTTTCATATATTTCCCTCCTTAATGAAGAAGAAAATATTTTCAATGGATACTTTGAACCTCATTAACAAAATTTCATTTAACTCCAGTATAAATTGCAGCAGTGAACACTAAAAACATTGATACTTAATTGTTCAAAGTTATATGATCTGCAGTGCTTTCTCCCATCAAAATGTAGTTCATCTTCACTTTCATCAATTCCGCAAATGAATGACACTAAATATCAACGACCACTTGAAAAATTAAAATAATGCCACTTAAAAAGACACAAGTAAAAGCCCTGGTTTAATGAGGAAGTCTAGCAAAATATCGAAAACAATGGACGATGTGTGTTCGAATACTGCATGTCATGAATATTATATGGGTTAAGTAAGTACAATACTATTTCAACTAATGGCCATTAGTCTGCTTATATATGTAAGTGTGTGTGTGTGTGTGTATTAGTATGTGCAAATGTGTATGTATGTATATTCGTAACGGAAATATGGAAATGTTCAAGCTGTGAGTTAGAGTTAATATGCGTCTACACAACGACATGAATAGCTTACCTAAATCAGGGCAACAATTAAATTTTAAATTACATTTTTCACTCAACCGGTATTTTTGTCATAAAACCTTGTCAATTTTCTCCCTACGGCATTGATATTTATGTTATCGGAACTCGTGTACATCATTATAGATGTCTAAATGTCATTTTTCGTACGATATGAAGTAATTTAACACACGTGTGAAAGTGGGGGTGGGGGAACTCCATAAGATTTAAGTCATATTTTACCTACAAATTCAATACAATTATTAACTACTATAGTATTACAAAATCGAAATTCTTGGATATTTTATGAAATTAAATAAAACTTTCTAAAATTATTTGCTTCCTCGAGAGGGTATTGTAACGATATGAATGATTCAAGGTGTTAACAACCGAGAACTGGGTAATATATTCATTCATTCCGCCTGTACCTTAACATGAGTGTAACGGAAACTTCATGCAGTCAATCTAACTTCGTGAATCTACATCAAATCATCTCTTACCATAATGTAGAACGGAGACACAAAATAATTATCTGTACTATGTACAGAACAAAAAACACAACTTGGAAATAAGTTAATGAACGAATCTGAAACAGCCTTTGGTAAAATTGTTGGTTGTGTATTTAGTTACAATAGAATAGCAGCATGATCCTATGTGAGGGAAATATGAATCATCTTTGATCATAAATCTGTTAAATCGGGAAGAACCAAGAACCAAACTTTTAAGAGTGCCAGACATTGTATTTTGGAATGTTTGCTATCATCTAACGGCACTTTCTCATGCTCTTATCCATTTTGGTATCGATTTCCTTATGCTGAGAACAATTTTCCATATATACAAAATGCATGAAATGACAGAACCGTAGATATGGAGAAATCAAGAGAGTTCTAACAAGAGAGGAAGTGTATATATGTTTGGCACGATGAAATCTTCCTTCACACGGATATCCGTTCTCAGTCGAATTTCTTTTAAATAAGGAGGAGGATTATTTGTGTAGAAATTCCTTATATGCAAATGTATCATGCCAGCACATTACATGTGATTATTTCATCAACTGCGAAGCTATGAAAACCGAAAGAGACAGGTAACACTTGAACGTTGAATAGCAAATATGTAGCAGGTAATTTATAATTCATTACTGTAACCATTCTGTCAACTCATCTTCCTCTTAGCTAGATATAAAATTTTAAATATTTATCATAGGAAATTGAGTAGCTTGTTGTTGCTGAAAGACTCAGTAAAGTTAAATGCTTTGCATAGGAGATTGCATCAATGGCGTTTTCTTGATGTGGAAACCGAACCAATCTCTGCAGCTCCGCAGTATTAACTACACTAACGACGTAAATGATATTGCAAGGGTAACACTTCTTTACGTACGAATCAGTTACATTTGTTCTACATTTTAAGAGAAAGTTCTGTCGGGTCACTTTTACATTTTGTCACATAGCGGTGGATAAGAAAACAGAAACAGTAATACGAGCCGTTTGCGTTAAACTTTATGCATGTGTGGCTATTGTACACATCTTAGAAATCTATATTAAAAAAATATATATTCTTGCTGTATATCTTAATTTGTTATATAATTAAATATGTCTACGTTTGCAAGCAAAAGTATATGGTATAAACCAGTCACTTCCATAACACATTATTCGTGGCATATTTTAAATGCCATTTCATTAATTATTCATGATATATACGAACGCTATCAAATTGCTTTCAACAGAGATGTTTAATGAACGATATATTAAATATACCTATAGCGTTAGAGTGTATTCGATAAGATACATTAGATATGTAAAAGTTTCTACTCATAAAACATTACAATTATATTACTTGGATGTCTGTGTCAGTTACTTCAAAGCAAATTGGTTTTTCTAATTAAGACATAGTAATATATCAACAGTGCTGGTTGGGTTGTACAGTTCTCAGTGTAATTATTGTTTCGTCATTATAACGCTTGTTTTTTTTTTGGTTTTGTTTTATTTTCTTTTTAATATTGCTTTATTTTACGTTTTATAAGCCTTATTGCAATGACGATCGAGTTGAAGGATAATTACATTACATTCAAATGTGTTTGAATAATATTTAAGTATTTTCTTCGAATACATTTTCAAAACGTGCATTGTCAAAACGTTCATTTTCAAAAGGTACATTTTCAAAACGTACACTTCAAAACATCTTATAATGAAAATTTTACATTGTAAGATTTGTTGCCTTTTGTTTAAATTGTCATTAAATAGAGAGAATATTTACGATGTCTAAAGTGAGAGTAGCACTTCATTCTCAGTAAATAGATATTGTGGTACTTATTGGTCTAGTTAATGGCTATATGATTATTAAATGATAATACATTTTATACATTTAATCTATACTTTAGTAATGTGTATGTAACAGTCGCATCGTTTACTCTAACCGGACAATCAATATACAACATTAAAAAATTGTATTGCTCAGATCTACAGATAACACCAAAAACATGTAAGTAAAACAAACAGCTATGATATCTTGGCGAACATTCCATTTTCTTCAGTCGAGTATTAGGAATATTTACGTGCATTGAATTAACCATTAATTAAACAGACGTAAATCCAATTCGGATACCAAATATCCCATTTACAACCGTTTCAATACATTCACCTGTGACATTCATTTCTCGCAGGATTGAAATACATAGGGATTCCGTTGCATAAAGCAACAAACTTTTTTCTGAACGTTAAATAGTGTCATTTCATAAAGTGTTGCTTGTGTTAGTTGAGAGAAACATGACACTTATTTGCATATCCCCAGCCCTCAAATACAGGAAGAAGCTGTTTGTAAAACGGAAAAAATCAAGTAATACTATAGGATACATTGTAACAATGGCTATTCAGATAATACATTTGTCGAACAACCGATATGTCCGGATGTTAATACTATTGCATTTTGCAACAATTCCGGGCGTGAGGCATAATGTGTCCCTCTTCAGTTCACTTAATTGTCGGAAGTCCGTAAAGGAGCCTCTGCAGTCATTAAATAATATGCATATGAAACAGGTAACTAACAACCATTATTTTTTAGTATTCCTTAAATATTTTAAGACCATTTATATGCTTCATTACCAGTTTTTTTAAAATTCTATTTGCTTCTTGGATACCATTTAATTATATTTTAAAGAGTTGATTTAAATAACCGCTGTATTAATGGGATTTAAGTTTTCTTTGCCAAGCAACAATCTTCAATTTCCTAATAAGGTCTGCCAAAAGTGAACGCCTAGCCAAAATTTAACATCCGTATCAGCTGTATTCGTTCTAAACATATGAAACAATTCATTTGGTGGGTTAAATTGTTATTACTGCTCAACAAATAAATAGACTGGGTGTATTAATTTATTTAAAAATATATTTATTACATTAGAGCTTTGTATCTGAACTAACGTCTGTCAAAATTCCAATAACGTCAAAACACTTTCCAAATCCATATCTGGCAATGTCTTACACTAATCTATTTGCTAGGCACTCACATCGAATAATGCTGCTCATTGTGGTCCTCCTACAAAAAACAAGACAAAAAAAAGGGAATCGAAGCACCACAAATATCAAACACCCCAAAAATAAATGTCATCACGGGACTTGATTATTGGTCTCGATTTAAACAGGTGATACATTATTTGAACCTTGTGGAAAATATTCCACCAATATTGTCCAAATGATTTCGGTATTATCTTTACAATTCACCCAAGCCCCTGTGCTATGCGTCCCCCACAAAGTCGAGATCACATTACATAAGAACATTGCGACACAATTTCTTCACTGCAAATGGTCGTGCACGTTTTAATTTTATCCCGACAGAAATTAAAGTAGAAAAAGACCCCACAACATTCAAACGGAAACTGGACAAAATCCCCCAGGAAATACCGGATGAACCACCTACACCTGGATACGTCTGAACCAACAACAACTTTCTGCTTGAGTGGTCCATGGAGTCTTGAAATAATTAACTAAAAGACTTTTCTAGGTGGTACTATTGAGTTAGGCATGGCCTAAGTTATCCGATATATATATAAATATATATATATATATATATATATATATATATATATATATATATACATACATATATACATACATACATATATATATAGATAGATAGATAGATAAATGGATAGATAAATAGATAGATAGATAGATACATATATATACATGTGTGTATATATACATGCATATATACCCGTGCACACACACATATACACATATATATTATACATATATATATATCATATATATATGCATATATATGTGTGTGTGTACGTATATATATTTATATATAAACGTAAATTCTTGTATGCATGCCAATGTATGTATGTATGTATGTGTGTGTATGTACGTATGTATGTATTTCCATGTATATACACATACATACATGCGTGCGCACAGTACGGAATACATGCAAATGTACAATGATAAATTTTTCTCTAATTCATTGTTCATTGTTCATACGAGAAAGGAAAAATGATATCAAAGGTCAAACAAAAGGACACAATACAAATATCAATGGAGATCTAGTAAGATATCTTTCTAGAAGATATCAATATAATTGTTATTTTTTATCTATATTCTTTTCTGTTCTTTTATTGTTCGGCTATTTTCGCATATAATTTGTAAATAATTCGTATAATATCTTCATAAGTTATTTATCTTTGTCTCCTGCCAAAATAATTTAACCTCTAACGTCATATCATATCTCGTCTGATGATAGTATACTGTATTGGAATACAGAAAAAAATCATAACATTTTTCATATTTACATATCGCTATCATCTGGATATTTGAATGAGTTTTGTATAAAATTCCATTTAGCTGACCACAGCGTAACCTTAGCGCAGAGCGTTGTGATATCTTTATAATTGTTCATGCTGTTTAGCCACGAGTCTGCCTTGATCAAGGAAAGCTATCATCAATATTTCAACTATGACCCTCCTATCTTTTTGTGCACTGAATTGTTCAATGTACTTTTCTTTCTTCAAACGCCAGGGAGTGATTTGTGATTATTTACCAGATTTATCGTCTGTTTCTCAAGTGTTACTGTTGATGATGTCGATACAAATTCAAAGACCAGGCGTGTTTAGAATATGGAGTTCTAGGCATGTAGGTCTCACTTGTATAACCCTATGTGTGTACTTTTCCTGTGTCTAGAGTAATTGAATACTGCAGGTTTGCTGAGTGCTCATTTCATATAACAAAGCCTTAAAGCTTTAATATACAATTCAAGTCTTCCTCTGATTCTGCCTTCTAAAATCATTTCGTCCTCAATGGAAAATAATGTCTGTTATATTATGACGACGTGTATTTTTATCGTTTCTGTTGTATCTCTATGCGTTTATTCTTTTTCTCTCTTACTTGTTTCAGTCATTTGACTGCGGCCATGCTGGAGCACCGACTTTAGTCGAGAAAATCGACTTCGGGACTTATTCTTTGTAAGCCTAGTACTTATTCTATCGGTCTCTTTTTGCCGAACCGCTAAGTTACGGGGACGTAAACACACCAGCATCGGTTGTCAAGCGATG
>NC_068984.1:135180158-135181180 GCF_001194135.2 Octopus bimaculoides | reverse complement strand
TATATATATATATATATATATATATATATATATATATATGACTACCTTCTTTCAGTTACCGTCTACCAAATCTACTCACAAGTCTTTGGTCGACCCAAGGCTATAGTAGAAGACAGTTTCCCTAGGCTCCACGCAGTGGGACTGAACCGGAACCATGTGGTTGGTAGGCAAGCTACTTACCACACAGCCACTACATATTTGGTATACTTTGTGGAGTTGTATATAATCTGTGCAATTGTGAAAATATCTGGTACATGGAATTTTACATATATGCCGTGTATACGCAGTATTTGTGTACACATATATGTGTGTGTGTGTGTGCATGTGTGTATGTGTTCGTGTGTATGTATGTATGTGTGTTGTTCCTCTTTCCTATTCTACATCGCCGTGCACTAATTCCTTATCTCTTGTCGCATTCCACAACTATATATTTCCGCCTATCCGTTCTCTGCCCACAAGCCATTTACCACTTTATAAGCCTGACCAGTCCTTAATTTTCTCATTTCACTGTAAACTCGCTCTAACATCCCTTTAAATGCGTCATCGTTTCCCAACCTGTTCGAATATGCGCCTGTGTTATCATGCGCGTCCTTTTCTCCGTCTCTTGCATTTGACTGCATTCGCGCTACTCTCCAACCTCACTTGATCTAACTCCTTTATTAAATTTCTCGTTCTTTATGTTGCGACCTAGGTGATAACAATTTATATAATGTCTCTCTCTGTAAATGAAGTATACTCGACTTAAACCCTTGATTCTTTCATATTTTATGGTAAATCTGCTCAGTAAACAATACAAAGGGCGGTACACAAATGCTGTGAAATGCAAATGCAGTTTCTAATACGCTGTAATCTAATTTCCTATTATGCTTCTATTATTTTCAGAACAAGGTTTTAATGTGATCGCTTTTAATGTTGCTGACTCCCAGGAAAGCACTAAGTGTACAGATTGTGATCAAAGACATTGTATACATTTATCTATACATGTATGTATGTGTATATGTATATATATATATATGTGTATA
>NC_068984.1:135177087-135178932 GCF_001194135.2 Octopus bimaculoides | reverse complement strand
ATATATATATATATATATATATATATATATAAGCAGTCTGAAGAAGGCCAGCATGCCAAGACTTAGGAACACATTGTCACTCCTCTTGTAAAATTCAATAAACATATAACAAAAAATTATTGAGTAATTCTAAAATGCTGAAATTCTCTATAAATACAACTTGACATATAAACAAACATTACTATCTGTCTGAGAGCCTGAGTATTTATTTATATTTATGCATGCATGTATATATAACATATGCGTATATAATATATAATATATGATATATTGATGGATCTGTATTCCATACAAACATTTATTCAAAAGAAAAGTCTCGCTACATAACTTATCAGCGAGCAAAGACGAATATAGTACCATAGCAAGAAATTCAAACTAATAACACTTTGGTTAAATTGCCGTAATTATCATTCGCTAGCATCGAATTTATAGATTCCCAGAGTTTAGCTATCTTCACAGCTCCATTTTACATTCTTAAGTCAGGGATCTTTTTGCCAAAATCGTTATTATTTAAAACAATTGAGTATCACTTTCTCAAGTTTTGTATCTTTCATAACATACAAAACATTCCCTGCATTATATGTTCATCATTTAGTATTGACATAAAGAATATATTTAACAGAAACTGCGATGATCTTGTGCTTATCTTTGTGTATGTCAGGACTCCTTAGTTTCTCACCCTATATTTTTCACAAAGGTTTACTAAACACTTGTGAGACACTATCGTCCATGCGAGATCATTGTTTCCTTTTATAGATACTCATACAATTGATATTTGGACAATTACTTCCTTCAGAATCCAGGATGCAAAACAGGCTTGCAATAGGCCTAATCAACGAAGTAACATGTGCATTTGTATATCTATCTATCTATATATCTATCTATCTATCTATCTATCTATATATATATATATATATATATATATATACACAAACATTTGTAACTGATAGGTATCGAATCTTCGATGAGTATGACCGTCACTGACAAAGCCAATGCCTGTGCCAAATGTTACGCCCAATAAGGCTTCCATGATATTGCATAGGCCCCATCCACACTACTGACATAATACAAGAGACAAACCGAGGCAACGTGCCTTGTGCCGCAGGCTCAAGTATCCGGTTTAATAATCAGTGTGACATTCTGGTAAAATGCTTTAAAAAAGACTAAGTGATGCTTAACATCCACTGATCCGGATACGTATCCGGAATATTTGAGTATCAATATTATTCCTGAATAGCAGTTCAAAACTCACTGGGTTCGTCCGTCACTTTGCTTCTAGTCTTGATGAGATTCTAGCATTCCTCGTCACCACACTTGTCTGTTGCTGGCGCTGGTTTAGTTCCCTACGAACAGACATTGCAACAGATTGTACCAGATACCATATTAGCAATAGGCCTTGTGGGAGTCTTCACAACTGACATCACACACACACACACAGACACTCACTCATACACATATATTTATATACACGCAAGCACAATTTAAGACAGAGCTACCAATAGTTACATGCAGAAGAGATAGAATAATTTGGCTGCTTTATATAACATGTTATGTATCTCCATGCAATCTCTCAGGTTCGGTGCATACTCTGATGCGCGTTTAAAAAACCAGGACACTGGTCAATGAGAAAACATGGGAAGAAACTGTAAGAGAAACTCGAAGAACGTCGATGCAACGACTGGAACGAGAATAAAGAAAAATAATGGTGAGAAAACGTAGCTGTTCATTGGCTGTCTGCAGAAATCACAATTACTCTAGCTGGTGTAGAATAATATGCCATACATACATACTTACATACATACATACATACATATATATATATATATATATATATATATATATATA
>NC_068984.1:135172380-135176477 GCF_001194135.2 Octopus bimaculoides | reverse complement strand
TATATATATATATGCATGCACACTTACAAACATATGTACATACATACACACTTATATATAGTTATATATGTATATATGCATATATGTGTGTGTGTGTATGTGTGTGTGTGTGTGTGCGATATTGATAGCGATAAAAGAAAATAACATAATATGGCTGGAGATACTTCGACAAAGATGAGGAGGGAGCGGGTGATGGCGCTGGTGATGCTGATGTTATGGCAGTTAAGATAGTGATGGTGCTGGCGTTGTTGACGTTAGTGGTAAAAGTAAACATAGAGCGAACAAAGGAGTTGGAGGATGGCGGGTCGGATATACACAGAGAACGATAGAGAACGATAGGAAAAAAGAGAGAAAGTAAACAAATAGGAACGCCAGTGTTCCAGGCCACTAGCAAGAGACATGGCCGCTGTAGCCAACAGCCAAAATCAATAGCAATCGATCGATAGTTGATCTTAAAAGAAAGCAAACTCGTTAGGCCGGAAGCGAGAATTAAAAGCAGCAGCCATTGCTGAGGCTGCGGGGAGAGGTGAAACGAAAACCTGACCAGTAGTTTGCTTGCTTAATTCTGAATACACAGAGAGAGAAAGGCGTCAAGTTTGCTCATCGCACTTCAACTGAAGTTTCTATTATAACTTTATGCTTGCATTTTGTTGTTGTTGTTGTTGTTGTTTCACTTAGTATTTGCTTTCTAATGGTTTATTTTGTTATTGTTGTGATGTTATTATTGTTGTAGTATTGGTGTTTAGGTTGTTATATTGTTGCTTTTGTTTTTGCGCTATATTGATGATAATGGTGGTGGGGAGAGATGATATTGATGAGAAACGGAGAGATGTCTATTTCTTTTTTTCTTATTGCTCATGTGATTTTCATGTTTATACTCTATTGGTTCAAGCATAACTTTATATATGTACATACATACATACATATATATATATATATATATATATATATATATATATGTATGTATGTATGTATGTATATTTATGTGTGTGTGTGAGCGTGCAAATATATCGAAAATTCATGGTGCATGATTATATATATATGATGTATATATATTTATCTATATATATATATATATATACACATATATGCTTGTGTGTGCACGTGTGCCTGTATACACATGTGTGTGTGTGTATGTGTATGTGTGTGTGTGTGTGTGCGTGTGTGCGAGCGCGCGTATTCATATAAGTATATACACAATTATTCGAATTCCATATTTTTGATTATTAGACCGAGTACCCAATGCAGTAAATTTGCTCAGACCTTACCTGTATGCTTATAAATACTTTTATATATATATATATATATATATATATATGTACATATGTACATACGTACATATATATGTATAATCGTACATATATACATATTTCTACTGAAAAGCTATGTGTCCCTTTGGACGTTTGGTGATGATAAATAGAACCGTGCATGCAGACACACAAACACACATACACTCACACCATCTTGAACTCTAAGACCTGTCGAATAACCACCTACCAATAACAGTCTAGCCAAGAAACAAAAAAATCCTTTTGATTCAACAAACTATTCGAAATCAGATCATGTGACTGCTTCCTTCCAGCCAACCTCCCATATTATACCTAAAAATAGCAACCATCCTTGCAAAACTCAGATAGAAGACGAGGCATGAAGAAAAACATTTGTTCATTCCACTAAATTCCTATCAACAATTGTGGTTTCTGATGAACCTTTGACAAAGCAATACATGCTTTCTCCTATTAAATACTGTCTACAAATTCTTTCTCTATATATGCTTATAGTCAATTCTGAATTTATTTTACCTTCTATATTAAAACTTTTATGCAAACTGTTTATATTTTCTTATATATATAAAACATTAAGAGAATTATTTATTCGAAACTAAACCAGAAGTATTCGACATCATTCCTAAAACATCTACTCCCGAATAGAGTATTTACCTCTTGTGTCTTTGGAAAATTTAACAACGAAAGCGCTTACATACAAAACGAAAACTTCACTCAAAAGGGTTCGTGTCATTTCATTAATCTATAAACAAAGCATTGAAACAATGATATACAACTTAGTTATTATGATTCTTGTGGCACATCAACATATACGACGCTTGAAATGTCTAGATACGATCAAATAGGTCTCAGAGGGAAATAAAACCACGTTGTAGACTTAAAGTATCGAATCCCATTTAAAACCTTAGACTCGACTCACCAGTGAATACCTGGAGTGGCGTAGAAATAGAACAGTAAATACAAATGTCGTTCAAAATTTCCCACAGTTGTTTCGGTAGATTTTTTATTTTATATAGTCGTAAATAATTACATCATGATATGCAATCCAACTTGACGTAAAATTTTAAACAGGTGAGATTCTAAACTTTGATTCAGATAGACACCTGTGCTCTAAATAAGAATGTCAATATATTGTTGGCTTTATACTTAACATTGAAAACAATTGCTTTTATTTTACCAGTGAAAAATGAAAAAATGTGGAGACCATAGAAGTGTCAACATAAAGCAAATTATATAATGACAAAAAGTAATAACGACCCGATGTTGGGGTTGGGTATATGAGATGTTGATATTCCTCAACATCCTGGTGTGTATCTAGCCTTTCATTGCAAGCCGAAGAAAATTCAAACTAAGTGGTGGGCAGTACGCATATTCTATAGCGCGAGGATTGTTGATTGATCTAAGATAAAATCAAACTACAGAAGCATGGATGTGTTCTCTGGTGAATAAACATATCTATATGTCTTGAAAGGTTTAGCCTGGTGAACTAAAGAATATGAATAAATACGTGATTATATTGACCAAATTATGTACCGCGTAATCTATACACAACTCTCAAGAATTTAATCTTGATTTGAATACCTAAAGTCAGTTTTCCACACTTCGGTTTCAACCCACGATCTCAGATCAAATCCTTTGAGTATATATACATTTCAAAGCGCGCCAGCTGATAAAAGAAACCTGCTATATTCGTACATTATTGAATATTTCATTTTAATTCTCCTTTTATATATGACGTGCAACATGAAGTAATTCCCTCTGCTCCTGTTTGAAAGCAGATAAGTAATCCAAATATCCTGGACAGTGCCCGTGTTGGTCCTACAGTGCATTTGCAATTAATTACATTGGTTAACGTATTTATATTTATTCACTGTTATATGTGTAACTTGATACAGATGAAATTCAAAATCTATCTTAGTGTAATTGGAAATTTGAGTATATATATTGATTTTAAAAAATCGCACAATGCATTATGTTTGGTGGACCTCAGATTCGTCCAGACTTCCCAAAGTTCAAAGTATAATCAGCTAGAATTTGAACTTGAACCTCCAAACATACCAAAATTTATAAACAGAACACAGCCTATATTATTGGCGCACCTTCGGTTCTTCCAAACTCTCAAAATGACACGTCATGTCTTTTGTTTTAATCCATTTCAATATTGATCCAATTAACAATGAAACCTTTGGAACCGCATAACAACTTTTCTGTTGACTTATCTGTTCACTTCACAGCTTCCGTTCTCTCCGCCATGCTTGCCCACAAGTTCTAATTTTTCAGAGAATGTCACTTTGCCAGAGAAAGCAAGCCTGGTACATAAAAGATAATATCTTTAATGGTTTCTAAAGTGACATATCACTTATTGATATTTTGAAATAAATATACAAATGCCTGTATCGTCAAACATTTCTATATTCTTTTATCATCGATCACACATTCTCCTTTTCCACGTGAGATTCTCATGAATTAGACTCTTCCTTTCTTTTCTGTTATGCTCTGTTTACTTTTAGCTTCAAGTGTCTTTTTACTTTGTCATTTATTTATGTATTATAGTGATATATTAAGATCAGGTTTACACATGTGCATACACAAAATCTATATATGTGTACATATAGGTATACGTGTGACTGAGAGAGAGAGAAAGGGAGAGAAAGTAAGATGTATGTATAAATGTATAATATATGCATATATATATATATATGTAGGTATATACATAGAAGTACATCCATATGTACATTTATAAACGTATGTGACAGATATATTTCTATGTGTGTATGTATATAAACATATATATAAATATATATATATATA
>NC_068984.1:135167064-135170057 GCF_001194135.2 Octopus bimaculoides | reverse complement strand
ATATATATATATATATATATATACACAAATACTCTATTTATGTTGTTGAAATTTCTATGAATTAGCCTTGGATCTAGGTTAGAAACCGGCTCTTTCTCTGCTGACAAGAAATCTTGAAATAAAGCTGAATAGACATGCATACGTATATACAATTGCCTATCTCCAGATTTGATCCAGATTGTCAGTTTACGTTAGCCATAGCAACTTGCTTGATGTTAATGTATTATTATGGACTTGTTGTTAGGTACGAGAATTTCAGCAGCTTCTGGCACCTGAAATACTTTCGAATTTGAAAATGGATGTTACTGTTTCTGGTGCAATCTTAGGTGCGATAAGGATGAAATTTCTCTAAGAAAGAGCGTCAGTGATTGTACATCCCAGCAGTCTGAGTGACTCTGAGGACTGTAGCTGATCACCGCTTGTGTTCAGAGGACCTGTGGTTGTGGTACGTTTGATTTTCTTTCTGTAAATGTGGTAATAATGTTTTGCTGTTAAAAGAGACGTATTTGGCATAGGAGGAATTCAAATGAGAAATTAATGATCCTGTCAACGGCATATGTATATATTGTTTTGAATGTGGTGACAAGAGGTATTTCAATATGTTGAAGAATAAGACTTGGTGCAGAACCGAAACTTGAGGGAAAACCAAAGTTATTTGAAAACGAAAGTTCAGGTTCATCTCTGCGTGATTGGAATTCAAAACACATGAACCGGATTAAAAATTTCTTTCTAATTTTGGCAAATCGCTTACATCAATCCCATTTTTTTTACTAATCCTGTAATATATCGAAGCCGGAACGTCGAAAAGCAAGGCTCAGTTGTGTGACATTGAACTCGGAATGAAAAGAAACGGAAAGAATACCACGAAGCACTTTGTTCGACGCGCTAATAACTCTACTACTTCACCGCCTTAAGCCGCAAACAATACAGCAAGACTTTATATCCGATGCTCTGAGAATTCGGACTATTCAATTCTTGTATGTGTGTGTGCAGACACCTCAGCATAAATGTGCCTTTTAAGTAATTGGGCAAACATAAGCAATATATTTCACTAGTATGCACGGCTTCATAGCACCATGGAGTTTGATATTTTATGACAGATCTCATTAAATTATGTATGCAGGTATATCTTTAAATATACGAAAGCACATTTCTCGGAGCGCATGTACATAAATAAGTTGCTTAGATATATAAATGTACACACACACTCACTACACATGTATATATTCAAATTATAACCACGGTTACAATCACATGTTTAATAAGCATATGAACGTAAACTTGGCTACTGTCTAATATCAAATATGGCGTGTTCCTGCCCCACTTAATTAATAAGTATAGCCAACTTTATATAACTGTGTAAATAACATCGGGTGAGAATGATTAGGCTTGTATTATATATGTAGCAATTATATATGTAGCAGATAAATCTTGACAATGTCTTTAGTGAAAGTCGAAACTAATCAATAATCTTTATAATACATAGTTTCATAAATGCATTAAGACATTTTGTTCAAAATAATTAAATGCACTTTTGAAAACTTGTATAGAAATGTTCTCAGTTTAACAACAACTGAGTTAGAATGTTCTAACAATGTTTACCTGTCCTATAATTGCTACTTGCTTGAAGTTGATTATGTCATTATAAGTTATCGGTGAATATCCCTAAACAATCTGATGCATATCGTTACAGTTTTTACCAATTACGAGTCATGTTCAACAGTTAGGCGGGTGTTGTCCTATAACATTTTAATTCATTTCTGCTCATTATAGGTATTCAACATTGATATATCCATAATCACTAAACTATTGTCTATTTTGTCATGGAAAATGAGGTCAAACTTATTATGTGTTCTCTGATGGACTGTTTATATGGTATAGTTTCATATTATTTTCGCATTGTTATTTTCTTAGACTAGATGGGTGGAGATTTATTTGTACATAGCACTTACACTTTTTTTCTCCCTGGAAGGCGTTGAATTTAATGTTCTAGGCGTATGCAGAGAGGCCTTATTACGTTACTATACTTCCAATTATATTTTATCGGAAACATCGAAGGATATCTTGATATTATGTTTACGTTTTTCACGGATCTTATAATTATGACATTGCTTTAGGTGGTGAGTGAGCAAAATCGTTATAGCCTCGGACAAAATGACTTGCGGTATTGTGTTACAGTTCTTAGCGTTCGGAGTTCAATCCCTGCCGAGTTTCACGTTGCTTCTTATGTTCTGAGACCGATAAAATACTAGGAATAGATATAATCGACAGCCACCCACTTAACACAAAGTAGAGCCATCGTACTTATAATTAATATCATTAGTGGCCGGGGGGGGAGCAATCATTATAGCCGTTTAAAAAATTATCGTGGTATTTCTTTTACCTATTTATTCTCAATTGAAAATGCCACGGAAGTCAAATTTACCATTCATACTTCCGATACAGAAAACACTTTCCGCTGTTCGAAATAATAGTAATAATAATAATATTAATAATAATAATAATAATAATAATAATAATAATAATAATAATAATAATAATAATAATAATAATAATGAGAATGGACCTTGGATTATCATTCATGCGGGAAGCACAAACGATTTTATTGACTGGTACGTCACACGTATTGAGAAGAGTATTGTCGCTGTGAATTTTCTTTCCTTTTTACCCTTTATTTATTTATTTTTTTACTTTGAATTTATTTTCTTTTTCTCTGCCTTTTTTTCCTTTTTTCTATCACCTGACTTTTAGAAATGAACAATCTGGGGGTGATTATTTTAATGGCCTACAAATGTCAGGAAGGTATTGGTAAGTCACTCGGCAAGAAACGGAAACAAAATTGGAAGAAGATGATAATGAAAACAATAATAATAATAATAATAATAATAATAATAATAATAATAATAATAATAATAATAATAATAATAATAATAATAATAATAATAATAATAGTCTCTTGAGGTCTCTGGGTGAGACTTGGATCCAACTTGTAC
>NC_068984.1:135162717-135167054 GCF_001194135.2 Octopus bimaculoides | reverse complement strand
ATAATAATAATAATAATAATAATAATAATAATAATAATAATAATAATAGATATGGATATGGAGCAGGGGTAATCGCATGGATAGTAGACGAACAAAACAGCTTAGACAGAAAGACAAGGAAGCTGCTAACTAGATATGGGACACTCCACGCAAAATGTGACACAGACAGACTGTATGTACCAAGAAAAAGAGTGGGAAGGGGACTTGTTAGATGCGAACAACAAAGCATGGTATGTAAAAAAGGCCACTGAACGGCTATTATTAGAAGTAAGAATGTCAGGCTTGTGTAGGATGAAAGATTGCAAAGTTAAATCACTGTACAAGAAATTGAAAACGAATGATGTTGAAGATAAGACAGACAGAGACACTTTTCCTTTCACTCATTTTTAAACACACATCTGTGCCTCCGCACGCAAGCAGAAATCATAATTTGTCTCTCTAGTATATTTCTCATCTAACACACCTGAGACAAAACAAATCGTTATTTTATTATTTTTTATTATTAGTACGTGCATTATAAGACAGTGAGCTAGCAGTGTCGTTTGCGCGTCGGATAAAATGCTTAGTGGCATTCTAATAAGTATTATATGATCACCCACTTTAATGCCTTTCCCCACAAAATTTGCCGGTCTTGTACCAGAATTCGAAACTATTATTAGTACAATACACTCTGTCCAACCGTACGTAGCTCTGTGCGCCTAATATTCATGAAGAAATTTCATTTAGCTTTCTATCTTTAATCTTTTACACACCGAAATATGAACAGCGGTATGACGCAATAGTGTCATATTCTCTATGTCGTGCAAGTGTAACCTCAATTTCCAAATCTTTATTTCTGGGTAATCTGGGGGTGCCTATTGACGTCTGTTTAAATACGTACATTGCCTAGGTTTAGTTTCCTTTCTTCGAAGTCCTTGACAATAATATGAGTCGATAGGTTTGATCTATATATCTGCCTGGATCTATATGTACCGGAACACAGTACCTTTACCATTACAATTATCTTGGAAATTTTCTGGTTTATATCACCTACTTCAATTGAAATTTCAATAATGCTGAGATAACTGACGATGTTAGAAATGCATCAATACAATTCTTCCTTTGATGTACACTATAAATTCTGAGGTTACAAAGAGACTGTGTAATTAATTGTTTCTTTCACATCAACGCCTAATGAGCAATCGTTTAACGTATTCTGTTTTATTACATCCCTTGGTTTGACTCAGATTTTAGCGTTACGATTCTTATCCAGTTCGGCGTATTTTTGCTTGACTATTTAGAATATTTTCAGTTTTGTTTTTTTTACAGATACTGGCGACATAATGGCTATTCTTGACATCACTTGAACATGGCATTATGTTGTCACAATTTGAATTAAGATTCAGTTATTCACAATTGTTGTTATTCTTTCTTTCTCTTCAAAACGAATAGATTCAACACATTAAGTATTGGTATTCTTGGTGAAAGAAACATGGGGAGGAAGGGTCGTAGTTTAGATAATAATTTTCGTTTTCCATTATTATTCACAAATGTACATGGTGGCATGGCACGACAGACAAAATGCTTAAAGGCATTTTTCTTCCTTTTTCTTGCTTCTTCTTGTGTCATTCATGTCTGTTTTAAGTAATAATCATGTCTCTGCAATATTTATTTCTGATATTTTCTTTCATTTATGTCTTTTATATTGTATGAAGTCCATTGAATTTTATATTTCTCAGTATATGTTTGGTGAAAAATTATCCCTGTTTTCTTATCTAACATGGTTTGAAAGATCTTAATCACTTCTCTCGAAGATTTCTTTAGTGCATTTCCATAATCCGAATCACATTCCAATTCCAATGGTAAATTTGTGTACCGTCTGCAGCTGTGTTTCTAATACCTAACCAGCAGTATCATACAATTTAAATCCGTTCATATACTATGCTATATCAACCTCTCAAATCATCTAGTCTTTACTATTATGGTATATGTTAAAGCCATTACTACTATTGCTATGTTTCTTACTCCTACCGCTAATATTACTACTTCTACTATTAAGGCGATGAGCTGACAGAATCTTTAACACGCCCGGAAAAGATCTTAGCAGTCTTTCGTCGGTTTTTATTCTCTGTGTTCAAATTCAGCGGAGCTCGACTTTTACTTCCATCCTTTCGGGAGCCAATAAATTAAGTACAAGTTATACACTGAATTCGATGTTATCAACTTGTTTCCCTAACATGCTGGCTTTGTGCCTAAATTTTAAACCATTATTATTATTGTTATTTCGATGAAAATTCTTTGCTTATTATACTGGGTAGGATGGAATCTGTCAGCTTCCCAAAACCAGCAGAATAAGGTGACACTTATTTACTGATCATGCTTCAAGACGCTTGGAGAGAACTGTGGCAGTTCCAAGCAGTACTGAGTTTATACCAGCCATTTTAACCACGCTGGTAGTTGGCCACTGGCACTTCCAAGTGCCTCAATCACTATTGGTATCACATTCTGCACCACCAAGTGCAGACCGGTCTTACTGAGGCGTGAGATATCTATTTATTTGGTGGATACGCGGTTATATTCTATTTTACGAACAATTTTTTGCTTTCTTCTATACACTATTTTGTGGCTACGTGTATTACGTTGTCTGGTGGTGTTTATGTTTTTTAATGTGAAGTTGGATTACCATTACACCTTTTAATGTAGGAGAGTGACTATGTCTTGTACGTGTGCGATTCCGTCATATTATTACGTATCAATTGTATAGATGACATTTAAAGACATGAATGCTTTGTGTTAGGTTGGTATTAATTATGTAAAATTATGTGATGTATAATTTTATTGGTTGTTGCTATTGTTCAGTATATGTTCTGCGGTGATGCCACAGTGTTTGATGGTGATTTTGCAAAGTGTTTCGTGAGTTACTTTATTGTGTAACATTATTGTGCTGCCGGAATGCACTATTTTAGCTGTGCCGTTGCATAGAAAGTTTCTTGTGTAGAACGTGTGCTGTAGCACATGATTATTTGAATCTGTGATATGTTTCGGGCCCAAGTATATGTTTTTATGTTTTTTTTTTTCTTGTTCAATATTTTATTTTATATGATGCATAGTTTCCAAATATTATTAGTCTTGCTCCCACTCTCATCCTCCACATCCAGCTTATTTCGGTTTCAATTATTTGCATTTTGATAGTCCCTCCACCCCGCTTTCTGTGATATTTCGCTATGACGGGATTGACAAGTACTTTGCGTGGCACATGTTTATATTACTCCCTATGTGTTTTACGTCGACTTCTCGGCATATTGCCCAGACATAGCTGTCAACTTCATCGTGTTCGTTCATATCTTCTATTCAAAGTTGGCAACGTCTGAGCAGCTGGGAATTATGTGTTCCATTGTTTCATTATACTGATTGCATAGTCTGCACTTAATTTTAGCATACTTTTTTATTGTATTGTTTTCGTAATTATTTATGGCTAGGTCTTGACCATGTGCAACTAAAATCGGAGCTTCTGTTTCAGCTTTTAGCCCCGAGCTTTTCAGCTATTGTTCGCTTTAACTCGGTTTATTTCCTCTCAATCGAATCTTGCAAGATTTTTTCTTTGCTTTAAATAGCCTATTTCGGAATCCTATTCAAATATATCAGGGGTTTTTTTTCTTTTTTGATGTGTATTGCCAGTTTTTTCTTTACCTAAACAATTTTCTTCAGTTTAATTAAGTTCTAGTTTGCATTGTAATGTTTCCGTATATACAAATTTTTTCTTGAAAGTTCCATCACAATATTCACTTTCAGCTTCCTTGCTTCTCAGTATTTATCGAATTCCACTCTTGTCATTTTATCGTTGTATGAGACCCCCATCCTCTATTTGTGTGAGACGGTTTTAAATATTATAATAATAATAATAATAATAATAATAATAATAATAATAATAATAATAATAATAATAATAATTATAATAATAATAATAAATGCGGCATCTCAAGGCGGCTACCGTACCAGTGATTGTAGGATCCCTAGGAATGAAAAAAAACAGATGCTGAAACCTATTTGAAAATGATCCCAGGCTTACCATCCCTATAGGAAGTGCAAAAAATCAGGTTAACTGGAACGCTTCATGTGCTGAGAAGAGCATTATCGCTGTGAAAACAACATCCATTCATGAATTTCTTTATTAATTTTTTTGACATACATATTTTACCTGTGAATTTGCGTGTGTAGACTGGGAATACATGCAATGAGCTTCTCTGCCCTAGGTTTATGGAAAACACTCGGCAAGAAATGGAAGAAAATTTGAAGACAAAAACATAATAATAGTAATGATAATGATAATATTACTACTACTACTACTACTACTACTA
>NC_068984.1:135161193-135162518 GCF_001194135.2 Octopus bimaculoides | reverse complement strand
AATAATAATAATAATAATAATAATCAACACTATGGAATAACAACAGAAAAAAGATGGTATAGGCACACTCCAGAAAAGGTCACAGAAAACAAGAAAGCAACCATACTCTGGGATATGCCAATACACACAGATAGAGAAATTAAGGCCAATAGGTCAATACTAAAAACATAATACTATATCTGGCCTATTGGCCTGAATTTCTCTATCTGTGTGTATTGGCATATCCCAGAGTATGGTTGCTTTCTCGTTTTCTGTGACCATTTCTGGCGTTTGCCTATACCATCTTTTTTCTGTTGTTATTCCATAGTGTTGGCATAGCTTCTAGTGTATGCAGGTCCCAGCTCTGTCGTGTCTGAATATATTCTTTCTTAGCCTGGATTGGGCTGCCATAGATAATATGATTTATTGTTTCTTGTCCATCGCCACATATTCTGCATTTACTTGTTATGTTTCTTTTCATTATATGTTTTTGGTAATTTCTGGTGAGGAGGATTTTGTCTTGTGCTGCAATTAAAAGTCCTTCATTCTCTGCTTTGAGTCCTGAGCTTCTCAACCATTGCTGGGAGTTTTCTCCGTCTATTTCTTTTGCATTTAGTTTAGCCCAGTATTTGCCATGAAGGGGTTTTCTTGCCATCGTTTTATCATGGACCGTTGTTGTTCTAGTTTTAGTTTGGATTTCATTTGTTTTATAGCCTTTGTTGCTTCTTCTTCTTCTACTTCTTCTTCTTCTTCCTCTCCTTCATATTTATTAGGTAGTATGATTTCTTGTCTGTATTTGTTAGCTTCCTTAAATACTGAAGTCAGTTTTTTTGTTTTGCTCGTCTTTTGTGGATATTTGTATTAGTTTTCCTTGCTTCTGAAGTAGGTATTTTCGCAGTCCTATGGTGGTTATTTCATAATAGTTTTCCAGCTGTATAAGGCCTCTTCCACCTTCTTTACGCTGTATATATAGCCTTTCTATGTCAGATTTTGGGTGGTGCATCCTAGATCCTGTCATTATTTTTCTTGTTTTCCTGTCTATTTTCTTTAGTTCGTTTAGTGTCCAGTTAAGGATATTGTAGCTGTAACTTATAACTGGGGCGGCTAAAGTGTTAGTACTTATTATCTTGTTTTTAGCATTGATCTCTGTTTTTAGTATTGATCTAACTCGTCTATAGTATGCTTTCTTTATTTTCTGTTTCATTTGTATGTGTTGTATCCTATCTAGTTCATTGATTCCTAAATATTTGTATGTCTGGCTTTGGTCTAATTCTCTTATTTCATTGGCTTTATCTAGTGTGATGTTGCTACTCTTAACTAGTTTTCCTCTTTTCAGGGTTGCTTTG
>NC_068984.1:135153296-135161183 GCF_001194135.2 Octopus bimaculoides | reverse complement strand
TTTCTTTGGTAAATTCATGTACTGTCTGTAGTAGTGTTTCCAGCTGTTTATCATTTGTAGTGTCCTGTCTGTAGTAATATTTCCAGCTGTTTATTATCATTATTATTATTATTATTATTATTATTATTATTATTATTATTATTATTATTATTATTATTATTATTATTTTAACTCGGGTTTTTTTAGAACTAACAGACTCGTGCACGATTAGCAGGCTTCCTAACTGCATCCTAAGATACCATGCTATTTGATCTCTTCAATACTTTGTTAATAATTCTGCTAGTGTCAAGGAGGCAAACATTTTATAACAACTCTATCCGGTTCTGAACTAGTACTTATTTTACTCCTTCCCGAAACGATGAAATGCAAAATCGACTTCGGCAGGATTTAACCTTAGAACATAAAGCCGAAACAAATACCGGTAAGCATTTTGTGGGGAGATAATATTTGTTTTAAATTTTGTCACACGGCCAGTAATTTCGGGACAGGGAGTAAATCAATTACATCGATTCCACTGGTACTTATTTTATCGACCCTGAAAGGATTAAACACAAGTCGAGCTCGGACGAATTTTAACTCAGAACGTAAAAACGAACTAATTACTGCTAAGCATTTTGCCTGACGTGCTAATGATTCTGCTTGGTGCCACTTTTAGATGCATGGCAAAATATTATTATCAGCAAAGCGACAGAAAATTGGCTTCCTGCCTTTAGCTACATCGCTTCGGGAATTCATATCTTACCCAGCTTTACTATAAAATGTAATTATTCTCAATGCATATCCACTTCTCACAAAAGTGAACACATGTATGTGTCAAGAATCATCATTATTCCATTAAGATTGTACATAGTAAAGAAGATGAAAGTAATCAGTTGTTCTGCCTTCAAATCTCACAGTGCTTAAGCATAAACTCTCAAGGTCGATAAAATAAGTATCTGTGTTCGATTTTATCGACTGCAACGTTTCCTCAACATTTATGTTCTTGTGCCAGTTTTAGAATTCATTATTATTACGTTATATTGAATCTGATGAAAAAAAAATACAGTATGGAAAAAACAGAGATCAAGTATGAAGGTAAAGCAATAGAAAAATTAATCTGTGTCTAGTTTTAGTTTTAAATAGCTTCAGATGCCAGCTTCTATAATTGGTCTGAAACCACTGACCTGTTGTTGACCATGTGTTATAAATAGATCTGGTTTTTCAACAATTTGATTGTGTTGCCTTTATTACTACCTTCGATTATTTTCTTCATACCTCTACCCTCTCCTTCATAGTCGGTTATATTTATTCTCCACGGAAAAAGAAAAAGATAAAAGTCTGATGAATATCTGGCAGACTAAGTCTGTATTTTGTTTTGTTTTTTTATCATTTACGGTAAAAAAAAAATCAAAAATGATTATATCTTATTTCTGCCGCTAAATCCCTTCCAAAAGTCTTGCACGTCACAACCTGTCTCACTGCGGTTCAAGTGTCAATAAGAATGATTTCCCATTTCAGGACACCTGTTGAAAAAAGTTGTTTGAATAATTGCTTTCAAATGTTTGAATAATTAGTTCCGTTTATCACTCGATTTAATGTGCAACATTTACCGAGTTGAGTTACTCTTTACGTCTTAGATATTTTGACCATGAAAGCAAATATTTATACACGAAGATCATTTAATGTTTATATTTCCTAAACAACCAATGATATTTATATCAACAATCACCACCTTAATAATCTAATTTATGTATCAGATAATGGTTTTAGAATAGGAAAGTACCCTAGTTACGGTAATGATAATTGTAGCTGTTAATTGCTGAGTAGGCAAATTATAAATTGGCAGTTCAACTTCCATTCAAGCGTTTCATTGCGATTCTGATTGGACATTTTAATCTCATACGTTTCAGTCAACAGGCTCTTGATACTCGGTACATAAATTCTGTGCGAAATTATATAGAGAGTGTTAAGTTCTCATTGATACGTAAAATCAATTAGAAAAGGATTTACAAATAATATTTTTACGAACAAGTGTGTTCAAGGAAATTAATCTATTCTCCAGAATACCTTTTTTTTTTGTTTGTTTTAATAAAAGAGGACATTATCCTATTAATAAAATTAAATGAATATAATAAAGAGTAATCTCTTCTTCGAAAATATACTACTTGTATAATAAAGCAAACAAAAAATAACAGTAGTAAATATTAAATGCAGCCTAATAAGAATGAATAGTAAGTCTTTCTTTATCAGTAGATGGAACAGAATAAGGATTCTGTTACGTCCAAAATTTAAGTCTAATATTTCTCAATGTCTCTCATGACGTTTTAAATAGTGATAAATCGTCAACTGTCAATTTCCAGCTCCGGATGTGAAGACGCAAAACTTGAGTGATAATACACACACTCACACACACGCACGCACGTGCACGCACACACACACACACACACACACACACACACATTAATATTAGAAAATAACAGTGTACTTCTCTACTTAATACTACCGAGTGTTTCTATATTTTTCGTTTAATTACATTCACTCTCATGTGATACAATTATTTTGATGTTATTTCACAAATAATCGTACATACTTCTACAGCAAAAGTGTTTAATTGATATATAATTTATGAAATTACAAAATGAAATGAAAGCAGAATGGTTAAAGTATATTAGAAATTGTAGTGCTATTTGAATATAACATATCAGAAGTGATTTTTGATATTTGCCTCAAAGGCAGCGCTGCTTGAGTTGCTAAATAATGAAAGACGACGTCATGTTGCATTTTGTGGGGCAGTGAACCACGTAATCCAACATGTCCTTTTACAAAACAAAAAGATGAGCAACCATGTAAAATATTCATCGTTTGCCCGATATGTATAGAACATGGCTACATATATTTCGTTGTTTCTGCTAATAAGAATATTAATCTCCGTAACATAGACCTTATTCTTGTAATAGATGGAAATCAGAATATCGACTTCGTGAAGCAAGCATTTGTAAGCCATTTTTGTAAATCCACCGGCAGAAATTAAAAAAGAAATCACTTTGAAATTAATTTGACAATTTAACGTATAGCATAATGTTTACCTAACAGTATATGTGTAAGAAATAATATTGGTATCGTACTTCGTTTTTCTACAGTCACTGAGCCTTTAATAATGCGTGAGGGTCTAGTTATCTACATCGACATCAGTGCTTGAGTGGTTATTATCTTATCGACCCAACTGCACGAGCGATATTTATTTTATTGACCCCCAGTGCTCAAGTGGTACTTATTTTATCGAAAGCATAAAAGCGAAATTGACCTCAGTGTTATTTGCAAGCAAAACGTAATGAAACCAGGGGAACAGCTGCTAAGCTTGTTGTTCGCCGTGTTGATTCTGCTGGTTCACAGTCTTTAGTATATTGCGTTCAAGCTTTGGCACAAGTCCAGCAAATTCGGGAGAGGATTAAGTCGATTGCATCGACCCCAGTACTCAGCTGGTACTTCTTTTATCGATTCCGGAAGTATGAAAATCAAAGCCCACCTAGCTGGAATTTGAATTCAGAACGTAAAGACGGACGAAACGCTACAAAACATTTGACCCAGCTCACCGCCTTACTCGCCTATAGTACCCTAATATCCATACTAATATAGACTTAGGAATTATTTACAAATATATATTAGAAATAGAGTTTGGATATTTCTGACATAACAAGAAAAACGATCTCACACTCCTATCACCGAAAATCATACGTAATACTTACATTGCAAAATATGACTTTGTGCTTATTTCTAAAGCGAAGGAAAGTGCATTTAATTCATTTAAATTCAGTTCTGATGAATTGTTATTTTTTTCCCTTTAAAACCTGGAAATCTAGATTTCATGACAATACTGACAGCACATAGACAGGAACTATGTAAATTAAGTAATATCACTCCTAATATTATATTCTATTCAATAAATTTGCACTAATTACATAGATAAGATAAAATAGCTTTCAATAAGCTGTTTGTCATTTCGTATGTACATTCATTTACCTAGTTTTACGTTCCATTCAAACTCATTCACCTGAAGTAAAAGTAACCATCCCACTAACTTTACTATAGATGAGTTATACACATGCTCTTACAACCAATAAATCGACTACAGTCCTTTAAATATGTATTAGCATTTGCTTTTCTTCCCCGTAATTTAGTGCTTTTGTATAAGACATCAGATTTAAGGCCAGAGAGGTGTATCGTATTCAGATTAGTGTGTTGTATGGATTTTGTTTTGTCTTCGTATATAGTATAAACGAAGGTCAAACAATTTTGTTGGGTTTTCAAAATACGCTGAATCTATCCTTAGTGAATCGACGCACACAAAAACACACACGCTCTCACACCCATACAAACACATACACACACTCACACATGCATATATTATCTATAGATATGTTGGAGCGCATGTATTACGTATATGCATGTGTGTGTGTCTGTGTGTATGTGTTTTCGAATATTCTTGTGCATATGTTATACATGTAAAGTAACATAAGAAGTATTCTGAATGCATATTTGTGTAGGTTAATTGTTGAATTTGTTAGAAAGGTGAAGTAATTTAATACGTGTTTAAAAGAAAGTATCAACTTTAAAATGATGATCAAAGTCACTGAAATTAAAATTTAAATTAATACGAATTCGATTTAAAATTTCTGTCCTTAAAATGAATCCCATCTCTTTAAATCAGAAAAAAACGCCTTAGCTAATTTCCTTCCGGATACAATAACTCCATATTATTGTATCAGCTGCCAAGGATCGATGGCCAACACTCGCTTAGTTGTGCTTAACTTGACTTAATTGCTTAACTGAAAAGTCTGTATTAGTTTATTATTGATTCCTCTGTACAATTTTATTTGATAATGAAAATAGAAACAACAAACACATCCAGCATATCAAAACCTCTTATTTCATCTCATTCCCCTTGTGTCTTTTTATGCAGGTGGTATGTCCGTCTTTGTGGATCTGTGGCTTTTTACTGATTGGATAAAACAGTGATGACACGACAGTGTTCCGTATCTGTCGGAAACAATGGCGCACAGTTGCCAAACAAGTAAGCAAACTTCATCTATTGTGAAAAATGAATGAATGAAATAGGAACAACTCAACCAGACGCAATCAAGAAAAGAAGAAATACTGTTTATAGTGTTGTTATGGAGACAGGTCTTATAAGGTTTCTGCGGCGTTATTCATGTATACAATCATTAGATTGAAATATCACGTGCTGAAAAGTATATGACTGTATTGATACATAATATATGCTTCATCATGTGATGTTTTCATTCATGCCTTGGCACTACGTTTATATATCTGCTATGACTTAGTTACGCACTCAAATTAACTTAGAAATAACTTTATTTTTATGTTAATCTTGCTGCCTTCTGTTGTATGTAATACATTTTGAATATATTACTACGATATCTGTTTAATCCCAAAGTTATTCTGGTAAATCTGTTTTCGAACTAAGGCATGTGAACTATGGGCAAATATTACCACAGGCAAATTTTCGAAATTAATCAGTCGATCGAATTACATAGTGAAGGGTAGTGAAGAGAATGAAACCATTAGCTCAATGATTATTTCTACGATAAACGGGAGTAAACAGGAGAGTACTCCGATAAACAGGGGAGTAAACTCTGAAAATCTAACTAATCGAGTTACTTACAAATTGGATAGGAACATGTTGTGAAGAACGAAAGTAGGCTTACTTGTTTCGGTCATTGAACTTCGGCCATGCTGGGGCACCACCTTGAAGGGTTTTAGTCGAACAAATCGTCCAGAATACTGACTTTTTTTCTAGTTTGTTTCTTATCAGTGTCTTTTGCCGAATCGGGAAATGTAAGGGACGAAAGTAAACAATTACCGACCGTGAAGCGTAGTTAACCTACAACCACGACGAATACCTACAAACACGACGAATATATACATACATACATACATACATACATGCATACATTTGACGGTTTCTTTCAATGTCCATATACAAAATCTACTCACAAGGCTGAGACCAACGCGGGGCAGTAGTGATAAAACACTTGTTCATAGCTTAACGCAGTGGGATTTAACCCGGAAACATGTGGTCAGGAAGCAATCATTTTGCCAGAGAGTCACACTTGCCTCTATGATAGTGACAGCTCCTCAAGTTTCTTTATCATATTCCCCCGCTGAGACAAAGCATAAATCAAACTTTACTAGCAAGAACATATAAGGCTTAGAGATAATAACACACTGATATTCTGAGTGAATACATTTCTTTAGGCTTAACAGCATAAAACTTTTAGTAAAAGGAATAGCTCACTCATGTCTCTGCAAGTAAAGCAAATAGCTAAGTTGGTGCTAACATTCTTAGCGTAGTTACCACACGCTATTAATTAATCAAATGAAAATACGAAGTAAATGGGTACATTTTCTATCACTAAAAGTGTAATATTACTTAATTCCTATTTTACTTAATACGTTTTTATTTATTTATTTTTTATTTAATCATTTTCGTTCATTATAGTGAACGAAGATACTTGGCGTACGGTGTGGATGAAGGATTCACGATCTTTATCCAGTGGTTCACTTATCAAATGGTGCGCTACATTGTGTATCTTCAATCCTTCCAGCTGAAAATATCTACGAACAATACTTGGAAGATTTGGCCCAGCGACGGACTAACATCCACTTCGTGGAAAGGCAACCTCGTACTATGAATAGTATAAATACTACGGAAACCTAGAAAGCTTCAGTCTAGTTAACTTGTAGGACCGAGGCAGACTTTGTGATAGTACGAATTCAATCGTAACATGAATCTCAGTATTTAGCTTCCTTGAAAACTGAATCCCTGAATTATTTCTGTCCGATGATTGTATCAAGATATCAAGCCTGTCACTTTTCATTCACTGAAACAATCTTGACTCTGATAATTATTGATAGCAATCAATACGTGACCAAAGTTGAAGTATATGGATCTGAACTGGTTTCAACGATTCGTATTCAGCTGTTCGATGAACTGAATGACCTACATAGCACATCAGCATGTGACTGAATCTTCCGCTGAGTCGTGTAATGATAACATAATTCTCGAGCGGATCCAGTGTTACAGAGTCCACGACGAGGCTGGACGTTTGAGTTACAGTTACAATCCACAGGACGGGCTTCTGCATAAATACCGACCGCTCAGTTTGACTCACAGGGCTTGCGTTGTGCCGTGGTTATTGTCTGTGTTACTTGGACAAGTTGTCATATTGTGACATCGAGTCGGTAAATAGTAGAAATTTAACAAATAATGCTCATGTCAACTGCCTATATAAGCAATTTGCCCGGCGTGCTAACGATTCTTCAAGTGTGCTGCCTTATCCCCACTGTACGATATTATCTGCTGATAGCTCATATTGGCTGACAAGTATCTCTCGTGTTCATATTTCTCTTCTTCCAAATTAGTTATAATTGTTCACTAGAGCGAGCGTTTTCATTTTTTTTTTTTTTTTTTTGTATATTAAAAGAAAATAGGTTCTACTTGTTATTCAATTGTAAGAATTATATCAGAAAAATACAGCTTACTAACACTAACAACGATTTTAAAAATGAAATTACCTCATTAAGATGCTGTATAATACGACAGATCGCTAACATCTTTGAAAAATTGAATTTGTATTTTCAATAAAAAAATACTTTCGACTCTGTTCATCTGAAAGTTGGAAACCTCACTTTTAGGATCTAATCATGGCTGTCATATATTTCGTTGAGTTTACACACATAACTACGAATATATGCGCACAGGAACATACATATGCATATATTCATAAGCATTCATGCACACAAACAGACACTCACACACACACACACACACACACACACACACACACACATATATATGTATGTATATATATATATATATATATATAT